>NW_009226179.1:48634-70418 GCF_000690835.1 Fulmarus glacialis | reverse complement strand
CTTCGCCTCGGTGGCTTCGAATGAAAATATCACGTATTGTAGATGTATATTAAGAAGGGATGAAACACACCTTGAAAGTACCACTTTCCCTCTATTCACTATTATACCAACTTTGACAACTATCTCAGTTATAGAGGTTTATAAAATAGACATCTATTTTTAGTCAAATTAATACTTCTCCTGATAAGTGGTTAAATTCTCAAAATTCAGTGTAGGGGTTTGGATACTTCCAGAGAGATATTTTGCCTAATAAAGTCTGGCTCTGCAGGAACTTGTCTCTACTGACTAATGCAGAGCGTAACACAGAATGATTTCTAACTTCATGAAAGTCATCACAGAGTTTTCTGCCTTGTCCAATCATGCCAGCTTTCCCTATATTGTATTTCTCAATTTATATTTTACATATGCATGTGTGCGTTCCTTGTGGTAAATCTAAAATTTTCCTCCGTTACTCACTTAGGCATGACTGTTCCTGGAGTCAAGGTGTCTTAGAGATGCTCTGCCTTCAATTCTGGAAAAAGAAGTGGCATAGCCCCACTGTAAATTTAATCCCCACTTTGTGTGAGGAACTGAAGAAGTAAAGACAGAAAACCGGATAAGTCAAGGTTAGGGATAGGACACCCTTACCCCTAGCATCAACAGGCAACATGGTGGAAGAACGATACGGTAGAAGACTGATGACAGTGTCAGTAACTGGTGTCAACTTCCTGACCATTCTTCCCTCACCTGGAAAGAATGAAATGAGGATGACAGTGCAGCAGCATCTCTGGCTTTGAAATTCTTGTGAAAAAGACTTTGAGAGCCAAAGATTTGTGAACCCCCCGTCATCACAAGTGCCTCATTTCCCTTTTACAGTCTCGCGTTTTCCTTTTTTTGTGATCTGAGACACATACTCCACTTTTATTCCTTAATTAGAAAGTGTGGAAGTGTAACCTTATGCATATCTATGTGTTTGAGCAGCTGTCAAGTTCACAAGGAAAGGATGCTAGAAAGAAAGCTTTCCCAGTTTGAACAATGGTAAAAGAAAGACCCCAAAACTCATTCATTAAGGGTTGTGATTTGGTAAGAGAAATAGCAAAAAAAAACCTAACCCCAAAACAATAACCAAAAAACCACACAAAAAAAAAAAAAGCCCAGAAGAAAAAAATGTTCATGTTTTTCTACACGCTTGATGACCTGAGTCAGTTCACTAAGGGGTCAGACAATGGCCAGGAAGGAATCTTCTTGTGCTGGGAGCTGCTAGACCAGCTCAGCTGCTCCACCCAAGAGCTCTCAGCCACAGAGGCTCACATTTGGGACCTTAACTACCTATGGATTTCAACAGAAAGTTAGAAATCCAAATGGGGATTAGATGAGTAAATACCTTTGTGGATCTGGGCCATACATGTTAACATGACCTCTGTGCTTAGACTCCAAAGAAACCTGAGGTCATCACTTGTGACTTGCTACCAGAAGCTGTCAACCTGCTGTCCACCGGGCAGCTCCGCTAACATCTATCCTATAGGATCTCAGAAAGGCAGGCTAGAGATGGGTTTGGTGGTACATTCTATCAGAACTGAAGTGTAAGGTGGAAATGTCGTAACCAATTATTTTTTTCTTATATTGCAGTTCAGAGAACAGAAAAATAATTTATTTCCAGTATCAAAATAGTGAAATAATTAACTTTCTCCAAAGCTTTATTTCATTTCCTTTAATACAATTCTGTAGTTGAGGTTAATAATTTATGCAAGTTGTCTTTATTGTTCTGTTGCTTTTAGCTACCTAAGGATTAGAAAGTAGTTTTGTTATAGACACATAGATAGATTTGATGTTGTTATAAGCCTTTCAGTTTACCTTTTTAACTTTTAGCTATTTATTCATATTTAGTTTTACAATTGTAGTCTCATAATTTTAACTTATATATAAATGTGTAGGAAGATAAATTATAATATCATTTGTTTGGATTGATCCTGATTTATTTTGCTATCACTGAGCAACAAGGAACCAGGATTATTAGAAATCTACAAGGACATTAACTGGTGAACCTGGAAGTCTGACTGGCTGTTCTTCATTAATGCTGGGTCTCACAATGCATACTTAAGATAAATGAGAACTGTGACCACAGCTTTGTCCATTTTAGTTGTGTCTTTCAAAATGAGAGCGAAAATGGCTGATGACTGTTAACAATAGCAAGTTTCACAAGGTGGTTTGGTTTCTTTCCCAAACAACAAAAAACATGCTGCTGCAGATGGCTTCAGTAGGAGTGGCTCAATGTTGGTAGATTTTTGTTTAAATGGATTTGCTGAAAGATTGCTTGGATTAAGTATGATTTGTTCTATTCTCAGTCAAAGAAAATAGCTGTTATTTTGCAGTAACATTTAATAAAGGCTTTCTGCAAAATAGTCAATGGTGTTAGATTATATCTCTGTTACAACATTAGTAATTGAAAATGACAACCTGAAAAATAAGGTGAAATAAAGATGTTTTTATTTAGAGGAATAATTTTGATTTCTCAGAAAGTAATAAGCCCATCACTATATGTTACTTTGCATTTACTTCTGAAAATGCAAAATAATAATATTGTCTGTGTCTGCTTAATTCTCTTTGACAATAAAAAAATAAATTTGCTATTGTTTATTAGAGATTTTCAGAGAAGTAAGCTAACTTATCTTTGATTTGAATTTCAAATACAACCTTTTTAAAAAACATACCCAGAAATATTAATCTAAAATATTGATAAGAAATTTACATTTGAGAATATCTAATTCTAGTCACTGCTCTCACATTGACAGTCACTTGCTGTTTGCTTTTTGGAAATTACAGTTTTTATTAGAATTAAAATCACAATGAACTGACACTTTCAGGTGTATTTCAGCATATGTCATTTTTGCGTATGAAAGAATAAATGCATAAAGGTATTTGAAAGCAAAACAAAACAAAGCAAAACAATATCTTTATTTTAGAAATACCTTTCGTTGTTCACAGAAGTAACAGTTTCTTGATCATAGAGCCTTTAGGCACTTGAATTTGAGCAATTATAGCTAACTTTTAAATTATACCTAATTCAAGTAATACATCATGGTTTCATACTTCTGAAAGCTTCATAGCAAAAACATATAAAAAAAGGTTTTTTTACAATCACTCAATTAAATAAAATTTTGGTGGTGGAAGAAGAAGTGGAGGAAGAATGAGAAATACAGGCTATTATATTACCATATCAGGAAGATCATATTTTTGTCTTAAATACATGGTGGGAAGTTGCAGAGAAGACAGAGCCAGACTTTTTTAAGAAGTGCATTGTAGTAGGATGAGAAGCAACAGACACAATTTTCTGCAAGGAAAATTCTGCTTAGATATTAGGAAGATTTTTTTTTCCTTTTTTTTTTCATAATGAAGGGGGTCAAAAGAAGAAAAGATTGCCCAGGGAGGGTGCAGAATATCCATCCATGCCTAAGCAAGGGTCAGAGGGACCAGATTTAATTTTGAATTTAGATCTAAATTTGAAGTTGGCCCTGCCTTGAGCAGGAAGTTGGATCACATGACCCCTGACATCCCTTCCCACCTAAATTATTCCGAATTTATGATTTCAAATAAATGTAGCCTGAAAATTAAAATAACAAATTGGAAGAGAACTAAATATTAATTGGAGTTCAAATAAGTGGTATGGGATGTGCAATTTAACACCACGTAAAAAGAGGCACTATTCTGTTCACTCTTAGCCTCATGTTTGATTTATTGAAGTATTGTGTTTTCAAGTGTACAGCTTGCAGTTATCTGGGAAAATTCCTGAAGTTCAGCAGTGCAAAACATGTGTGTTTGGTAATAAGATAGGGATAAATTTACTCCAGAACCCCCCTCTGCTTCTGCAGTGCTAAAACCCATGACCCCCATTGCCTCTGTAGACCACAGAGATAACTTACTAAGTTTTTGAACAAAGGATCCAGATTTGAAACACTTCTGAAGAGAAGAGCTTCAAAGTATAACACAAGATCTGTCGGCAGCTGCAAGGTGTATTTATCAGGGTAGAGTATGTACACTGAGTACGTAGGAAAATGGAGTTGGGGACAGGCAACATTGGCTGAACCAGGATTAGCTGGTCATGTATTTTAGACTAAATATATATGCAAATATTTTTCTGAATTTGAATCATAGCCCTTACATTTGTCTAATAAACCTGGAATTAATTTGTTCATGGTGAATATAAATTGGGTAAATCCACTGCTTAGTGATAAGAGTATTTTTCCTTTTCAAAAGCTGCAGACAGACAATGATTGCAGATATCTTTATGAAATCCATCAGAAAAATATCTGGATATCAAACAGAAAAAATCATGACTGAACTTGATTTATTAGAAGTAACTTTATTTATGATGCTTTTAGTTTGAACCTTAAATTTAACATGAGTGGACAAAGCAATCCATGTAAATGAAAGAATCAGATCTGTTACATTTACTTCAGGATACATCTGAAATGCCAGTGTATTTTAGTCAACATTTCAGATGTTATGATGTGATTCACAATGTGAATTTCTTTTATCATGCAAGCTAATGATCATTTTGACAAATGTCTTTACATAATTTCCTTTCTTCTTTGAAGTATCAGGTTCTGGGATTTTTTAGGAGGAAAAAAGAGTTTGATGTCCTGTTCTCATTGAATGATAATGGGAGACGGATGGCTAAATATTTATTGAATATACATTATTGTGTATAGCTATCAGGGATTGTGTGGAGAAGCCTGTTTAATGAACTGTATATCCTGGATAACTTTTGAAGCATTTTAAGAAATATGATCACTTGTATTGATTTTGGGATACTAAGAAATCATAGTTTCCTCATATATTTTGTAGAATAATATTCTAACTACTGTTACTGAAATATATTTAGTGAATCATCAATTATTTCCTTAGACTTCTGAGGTGATATAAATTCCACTGTTTTACTGAATGACTGTGAGATTATCAGGTTGTCACCTTCCAGAACTTTTCTTAATACAAGAGAATGGTCAAGAGACACATGCAGCTGTTTACAGAGGTAAGGCAGAAAGACTCTTTAATAGTGCTTTCATGCCTCAACAAAAAGGTGGTTGTATATTGGTAGCTTTCCAGATCTTCGTTGAACTCCACATTTGGTAGCTGCTTCGCTTCTACAAAAACTCCCCGTCTCAACATCAAGTCTGGTTGTTCCCATAACATGAATTGCACAATGTATGCAGGAAGTGCTTCTCAGAGCAATTTGGTAATCAAGTAATCCCCCATATCAAAAAAGATTTTGGCGATATGAGTCAACAGGAATACTATATGAAAAATATTGATTTTGCCCATTCAACTGATAAGAAAATTGCTGGATGAAGTGGTAATCAGCACTGCCACCCTTAAGTGCTCAGCTCCGGGAGAGGAACTCATCAGGCTGATGCACATCCCTTAAGGTCTCTCTATCCATAGACATAGGGTTATTTGGTGTCTGTACTGAGATCAGCAACACTGACCATGCTGAACAGTAGGAAATGCATGGTATTAAGAAATGTAAAGGATAAAGAGTCAAAAGACACCAGAAACCTTGTCTCTTGCCTTTGGGAGGTCTGAGTTGGGTGCTCCCATAAAACTGGAAAAAGAAAGTGATGTGGACAGCAGGTCAGAGCTTCCTTGCAAGGAGGATGTGGTAGCAGTGGCTTTTTCCTTTTGAACAGCATTTTAGATTGGGTTCTCATCCTGGAAGGTTTTGAATCTACATGATAAATAAAGACATTAGCCACCTGGCTGTGGGGTATTATGGAGAACATATTTCTATTCTTCCCATTAGCCGGCCCGGCTGTGCACACAGGAATGCAAATTGTGGGGTCACAGAGCGAGCAAGAAGAAGTATATCTCCAATCCGTTGTTAATTCATTCAGCTGAGGATGAAGAGTCCTAGGCTGTTTATACATTTCATACCAGCAAAACTCTCATAAAACCTGCAAAAAATAGGACACCTCACTCCTACCAAAAGCTTTTTCAGAAATGGCTGAAAAACAGATAAAAAACTTATTAGAGACTGTGCCTAGTGGATCAGAATAAGCAGATCTGCTTCTGGTTAGCTATCAAACTACAAGAAGATCAATGGAGGACTATAGTTCAGTAATTATTTCTTCTTTTCGAATCCAGACTCTGTTAGCTGATCAATGCATTAAGCTAAAGTAGCAGATCTGCAAAGAACGACAGATGCATATCAAGAGTTTGTAATGTAATCTATGAAATTCATTCACACCAGGATATGATTTACAAGGAGTTTATTGATTGGGGAATAAATGTTATTTTACATTTAATAGAACATATTTCAATAACGCTGGAGCTCCAACTCCTGGATTTTGAAGGATCCTTTTTTATTCAATAGAAAATCTGCATCTTTCCCAGTTCCTGTGATTTTATTGTGTCATGCATACTACCCAATAAACCTATCAAAGTTTCTTCAGAGCTGTGACACTGTCCATTTTGCTTGTAGTCTGAGGCAAATACAGTTACCGGCGGGGACTTTTTAATTTTTTGAAAACTGCTGTTTTGGGAACAGAACCTTCACCGCTTTTAGCCACCATAGATCTATAGATCAAAGGCGAAGAAGCCAATTTGCCAATTAACACTATGTCAGGACTTGGACGAAAGCGCTGTCTTTTTCACATAGCTCATCCCGCAGGAGCACAGGACACACCACGCCTTGCTGAAATTAGAAAGCCATTTCAGGAAGGTGTTGTGTTAAAAGGCAGTGACAATTTGTCTTGGAGCTCGCTAATGAATTCTTCCTTCAGTCTGACGACCCATTTCGTATGTTTCTTGTGATTCTTTTTTTTTCTCTCTTTCAAATAAGGCAATATTCTTCTCCTTAGATAGTCCAAGGTTAACAGTATTCCTTATAGTCTCATAATATTTTGCTGATTGGTTATACACCAATCAATTTTTTTCCCCAGAAAAGCCTTCAATTAACCCCCCAGTGATTGGGAGGTGGAATTTCCAGATTAGTGTTGGAGAATTCCACCTCCTATCACCAGGGGTTTAATTGAAAACTTTTCTGAGAAAAATTAATTAGTGTAAAAACATCAGTAAAACAGCCTAAAATACAGGGGACACTGTTAATTTTGGTCTATTTAAAGACATACACACACACAAAAAGATTAAATAGGAACACTGAACAAGAAATAAACAAAATTATTACAGAAACACTGAGATTAAAAGGAAACTTATGAAATGACCCTGTAAAGTCACAAAATGCAGGAAAACTTACCTTTATTTTAAATTACAATATTCTAAAAACAAGCAAAAGAAATTAGCTTCTTTTAGGAACTATTTCACGATCAGGTAATTTAGTTCAGATTCAGAAACATAAATCACATTTTAATAATCTCTCTCCCAGTATGAAGTCTCTATACAATCTGATATGTAGATTTTTTTTTAAGTAGATGCTTTCTTTGCATAACAAGAAGCTGCAATACATTAAATGGAGCCCAGGAAATCTTATCATGCAGCTGGGTAATGAAAGAAAAGGTGCAATTTGAATCTACTATTGCAAATATATATATCTTTGCTAATAATGAGAAACATCCAGTGTGAATGAATGTATCTGCGTGCAATAAATCTGTCTGAATATGGTATCTTTAATATTGCTCAGATAGATTTTTTTTGCATTAAGCATAATAGACTTTGACCTGCAAATTATGAAAAAGATTAAGACATGCATCAGCAGAGAGATTTATGTCTAGTGTTGACAAATTATTCATTAAAGTTTTATGTTACAGGCCCAGAGAGAGTATTAAATAAGATTATTATGGCAGTTCTTATAAGTGTATTCATCTTGACTAAGAAGAGGTCGCGATAAAGTTTAGGACTGTTTACTTACAAAGCTTGTTTAATTAGGAAAAATAAATGTTCTCCATTTGGCATCTTTTACAGATTTTATCTTTATTACTTCTCTCTCCCAATATTGTGAAAGATCAACATCAATAAAAGTAAATTTATTACATGCAATTTGACAAATCATTTGCATAATGATTTCTAAATATAGAGAAAGATACAAAATTTCCTTCTGAAATTAACAGCACTTTTTTCTTTGTGAAAATCTGATGTTTTGAGCAAATATAACTTTGTATCTGGAGTGATCATAAGAAATAAACAAAGTAATTATCTCTGAAAGGAGTTAGTTTCAGTGAAAAACAACAGTGTATTCCTATTATAAAACACAGCACTTTGTGTAATACTCTGCTATACATTATACTTTTCTGCTGTCAGGTGAAAATTCAACCAATGGCTATTTGATAACTTTGGAAACATTTGAATTGATTTTTATTACCTAATCGTGTACATCTATAAGGAAGATGTATGACCAGTCTTCTTGGAAGAACTGAACAACTCCTCTCTTGCTTTTGATGGAACATGTAACATAGGCAGGAAAAAGAGAGAGAAAAACACATTTCCAAAGGAGAAAATGTTACTGAGTTTGGGAGAAAAAAGGACAATATTATTTTTTAAAAAGTTTTCTTCTCAACTAATGTGGCAACTTGCAAGGGTTCAGAGGAACAGGAGCTTCTTTAATAATCACTGCATACCTCAAAATTTTTTGGAAATAGTAATATTTGCAGGAATGTAATTATTTATAGCAATTTATTTATTTAAAATGCTTAGTGTGCATATGAACTGTGGAAAATCAAGACTTGATTTTCTTTCTCTTAACACTGGTTTGTCATCTTAAGTGAGACTTCCGTCCAGTAGCAGTCCATGGAAACCTCCTAGTCAAGTAAAGCTCAGAACTAGCCTGTTTACATTCAAAGTACTGAAGACAAGATGTTATAAGCATACCTAAAGAATAAACACTACTGAGTTGCACTTTCTGCTTCCTGCTTTGGCTTTAGCCCAGCAAGAAAAGCTTTTTTTTTTTTCTTTTTTAAAAAGAGGGAAATATTTCTCTGACATGTATTTTATTACTTGTACACATTTAGTGCAAAACCACAAAGGAAGGATGAATCTCTTCTGCATGCAGAACTGCTGTTTTCCCAATTGCATCATGGATTTCATCCTACTGCAGAACTAGCCTGTATAATTTAGCAATTACTCTAGCAATTACTCATAGGTATTTTCATACAGAAACTGGTGCAGTGTGGCTTGGAATATGCTATTGTGAGTGGCCCCACAATTGATTGAATGATAAAAGAGAGGCTATAGCTCTTAACACTGTTTTTTGGTTTGGGGTGGATCTTGGTTTTGTTGTTGTTGTTGTTGTTGTTGTTGTTTTGTTTTGTTTTTTCCTGAGCCTTTATATTGCCTTTATGTGTTTTTAGACAGAATCAGTGACTGCCATATGCTTCAGTATGAAGTGTTGCACATGGGAAGACTAAGTGTCACCATATGCAAGAAAAAGATGGCATCTCCTTTTATTTTTCTGTCTAGAGCAATACTGAACAAAGGAGGAAATCAGAAAAGAAAAAAAAAAAAAGGCTTGTGTCATGTGTTTGTAGGACAAATTTACAAACTTAGCTTCCAACTACATAAGAGTAAGCACTTTCTTGATGAATTAATTTGTAGGAGGGAAAAAAACCCTTTGTGCAATTATTTTCTTGAATCCTTTCCTTGCCTTTCCTATTTATAGTTTTCAGGAAAACTACTTATTTAAAACCTAAAAAGGGATAAAGGGAGACAATCTAATAAGCAAAAAATGTCTGTCCTTTATATGATTCTAGCAGCAGCCCTGGGAAACTCATGCAGTTTATAGTAGATGCAGATTCCTCCATAATCTTTCATCATTCCTGCAGCTCTGCTTCAAAGCTGCATGGAAAGCAAAGATTTTACAATGAGATTCCCTAACGCAAAAGCCTTTTCATAGGAAAGAAAGCATTTATTCTCTATCTCTCTGGATAGCTGATTTTATGCTTGGATAATTAACACACTGTCCTGCTCTTGTAGTTCCATAAGAATGATATACGGGAACAATCATGCATCTTCTCATTAAAGCTGACTCATTTCCAGGAGCTATGCACTTAAAACATTGGCAAAGAAAACCCTAAACTGATCAAAATTAGACGTCCCGTGTCTCATTCTGCAGCTATTTGAAAGCATATGTGTTGGTAAAATAACATAACTGACCCCAGTTATTTTCTCTGGGCTTTATTGTGATGGAGAAACTGAACAATCAAAGACATCCTGTAAGGAAGGGGCAAAACTCACATCCTGGTATAAATCTAAGCTCCACTGAAATAACTTTATGCACTTTTATGTCAGCAGAAGATATGGCCTGGAAAGTCACATACAAGTCACATAGTCAAAACCCTAGTATTCTTCCAATGCTAATATTAAAAAATGTTCTCGTGGTGCCAAAGACTATTCTAGCGGTGAGTATATTCACTTTTGCATTATGTCTGTCATACAGTCTAATTCTCACTGTCAGAAATGTTACCTATTTATTGTACGTACACTCTTATTTCTGCTTTTTATTCCATCATTTCTTGCATTCTAAACTACTCTTTGGCCTTCCTTCCTCCATTTGCATATATAATCCTTCTCATATTTTTTGTTCTAAATCAATTCCTATAATCCCTTACTGTGTAATAGCATTTGTCATCAATAGAAATGAAATCCCCAACACATTGAAGGAAAGAGAATTTGCAGGAACTGGTTTCTAGCAGCAAGTTGTAATAGAAGCAGTGGGGAATCCTATTTGCATAAAAAGATCCATATTTGATGCAAACTGATGCAACTTTCATGATGGGTATAAAATTTTCCTCTACCCTTGTGCCATGGGCACAAAGCAGATAATACTCTACAACAGCGTTACAGAATTATTTTTCATAAGCTCTTGTCTGAGATGTATAATAAAGGTAGGAGTGTCTTTTGATAATTAGTGAGGCTGGTTCCAATTCTCCTACTATCAGCACTGTAATATTAGAAATGAAGTAAAATGTTACAATTCCTGATCACAGAAAATTCCGACATTTGGAGAAGAAAGAGACTGAAGTGCTTCATTGTGAAAGGAAAAGCACAATTGTTTCAATGAAGTTTTAATAAAATACTTACAATAAACAATAAATTATTTAAAATAAATAGTGTTGAACCTGACAAGCCAGGTCCTCAGGTCATCCATGGGTCCTGGTATCTTTATAGTTTCTATATGACTTACAAGAGGAAGAATCTGAGAGGCCAGGGCATAACTGAGCAACAGATAGATGGACATATAAACATATGTGGAAGGGTCTGAAATCACTGAATTTATCAATACACACTTCAGCATTCCTCGACCAGACTAAAAAAGATTATTTAAAAAACTCCAATTTCTCAATTCCATGTCAGTAAAGCACTGAGATTTTCTGGCAGTACTCATGGTGTGATTCCCGTATCCCTGCATATGCTAAAGGAAGTCAGGTTTCCCCACTGAATGCATCAGCAGAAAAGCAAGCAGTTTCATTAAGCTCTGGCTGAATTTCACTGGGTGTTTTTCAAAAGCAATATATTCCTAATAAGCATTTTGGTCTTGCTGAATCAGCTTCTTCTGGGAAGAAAAAACTCCTAAACAACTTTAATCTGTACCCAATAGATATTTCACCTTGAGGATTTGTCAAGTTAATAGAGCCTACCCACTTACAGAAAGAGGGAGGAGGTCTTTCTAATTGGTGCCTAACAGCTTACACTTAAGGGTCATTAAGAGGCAATACCAGAGATAACAGTCTTAATGGCTCCAGCCCACTCTCATGGGGAGCACTCAAGGTAGCATGAACAAAAGGGAACAAGACTGAAAGACCCAAAGACACAGCAGGATCTGGGCTGGCTAAGGGGATGCAGATTGATTTAGTTCTGCCCCAGTAACTTAAGAGGAAAATTTATCTCATTTAACTTGTAGTGAAACATAAGATTAGCTGCAAATAACTACAAGATGGATGGAGAGGTAGAATATAAAAAATATGCATCATTGTTTTAAAATAAATGTTTTCTAATGTATGTTACCAAGTGCTAAATAGAATTGTTTTACTCTAGGGAAAAAGTTGGTCAAACCTACCAGCTGAAGTTTCTAAATGGAATAAAACATAGCTGCTTGAAACCCATTCTGTCCAGCCACAAAGTGAAAAGCATTTAAGAAGAAGAACATATAACTCCATCTAAGGATTGCATTTTCCATGCTGTGACAAGAAAGGCCAAAGATGGTTCCCCATGAACTCCCAGGCCCCACCTGCACACTGGACGCTAAAGTTCAGCTCCGAAGCTGTCTCGTGGCTGTAACATGAAATACAACAGCTTCAGTAACTAAAGCACCTCAGCTGCTCCTGCATCATGCCCCATTGAATAGCATAGTCGTGCTCAGAGAAACCTGAGTGGTGCAGAGGTTCAGCTAACCGTGTCCTGAGACGGGTTGTTTCTCATAACTCTTCTCCGTAAATCCCCAAGACAGCTATAAAAAAGGGTGAGGCTGAAAGGTCAGACAATTAGCTTTCCTATTTGTGAAGAAATAGCTTTTCTAAGCTTATTAATGTAAAAATACAGGATGAGATCGTCAGTTGCTATAAATCAGTATAGCTCTGCTGATTTCAGTGGGCTGTGCTGTGTTATACCAGCTGAGATTATATTGTCTCTAATATTAAATAATAATAAAAAGCCTTACACTGAAACAGTCTTATTACATTTGGTGAAATACATGCTGAAATGTGAGATGCATGTTTTCCTAAGCAAATTTAATTCAACTTCAACATCTTCCTGTTACCTTCAATGTTATTGATCTTCCATGGGATACCTGCCTATTTCAGTTCGCCTGATAGATGGTCCTCACTGAACAGGTTTCAAATATTTTTGAGCTCAGAAAGGTTCAGCTAATCTGATTTCCTGTCTGATACAAGCCTTGCACTTTCATTCAGTATCCCTCATGATGGGTCTAAAACCTTGTGTTTGCTAAAGCCTGCCTACTGCAAAGACATCCTGCAAAAGACTTTGGGCTTCAAAAACTGAGGGATTAACTTCCCCTTTTTTCTGGTGTATGACCTACTCTGGTAAATACTTGTGTGTTTTTTCCTTCCTTTGAGTTTCTGTAACCCTACATTCTGCTTTTTTTGTCTACTATCTATTTTATGAAGTGTATAAAGGCAAATTAATTCTACTTGGTCTTAAGTTGGCATCATCACCAACTTGAGTCTTGGTTCATTAAAAGGAGGTAAGCACTAAGCTTAACTCCTTGTGTGTCTCTGTTTTCACCAGAAAGTCTCCGTAAGTCTCCATCTATGTTTTTAGAGATAAGTGTCTGCAGAATCACGCCAATATTCAGATGCAAGAAAATAATTATGCAGCTTGGGATCGTCAGTCCCTGACCCTAAGAGCCACATCTTTACCATGGCTTCATATGCTAGACTACCATGAAACACATTTCTTATACCTCAGGTTGCCAAGCAGAGAAGGAGACCTTGGAACGGTTCTCAAGGGAAGAGATGACAGCAACCTATCAATCTTGTCCCTTCATTGTACATGTAGCAGGGTCCTAAAGCAAGTTGGCAAAGCAGACTTCAGAAGTTTCTGCTGTGTAGTCCCTTCTCCAAACCAATAATCTGGATTGCCCAAGATTGTCTTTGGAGCATAGTTTCCTTTCACATTGTGAAAGCCTGACATGGGGATTAAACTCGCCATGCAAATGCATGTCATGAGGCTGGAGAATACAGTTGGCTCTGATATTTTATTTTACTTGGCTTTTCCTCATAAGGATGAGGAAGTTCATCATCATGAAGTTCATCCTCTGGAAGTTCAACAAGGCCAAGTGCAAGGTCCTGCACCTGGGTCAGGGCAATCACCAGTATCAGCACAGACCAGAGGATGAATGGATTGAAAGCAGTCCTGCGGAGAAGGACTTGGAGACATTGGTGGATAAAAAATTAGATGTGAGCTGGCAATGTGCACTCACAGCCCAGAAAGCCAATCGTATCCTGGACTGCATAAAAAGAAGTTTAGCTATAACTCAAGTATGCTGAGTTATGAGATAATTCTCTTCCTCTACTTTGCTCTTGTGAGACCCCACCTGGAATATTGCACCCAGCTCTAGGACCCTAAGCACAAGGAAGACATGGACCTTTTAAAGCGGGTCCAGAGCAGGGCCACGAAAATTATCAGAGGGCTGGAACACGTCTCCTGTGAAGACTGGGAGAGTTGAGGTTGTTCAGCCTGCAGAAGAGAAGGCTTGGGGGAGACCTTACTGCAGCCTGTCAACATATGAAGGTAGCTTATAAGGAAGATGAAAAGAGACCTTTTACCAGGGCCCGTAGTGGCAGTTTAAGGGGCAACAGTTTTAAACTGAAAGAGGGTAGATTTAGAGTGGACATAAAGAAGAAATTTTTTATGATGAGGCTGGTGAGACACTGGAACAGGTTGCCCAGAGAAGCTGTGGATGTCCCATCATTGGAAGTGTCCAAGGTGAGGCTGGATGGGGCTTTGAGCAATCTGATCTAGTGAAAGATGTCCCACGGGCATTGGCATTGGACTGGATGATCTCTGAAAGTTCTTTTCCAACCCAAACCATTCTATGACTCTATGATTCTATGATCTTCATTTGCAAAACAATATACTTCAGTTATAGCTAAACTATTATAATGACAAAAAAAAGATCATAAAACACGTTTCACAATCAATCCTGACATTTTGTGGAGTGCAGTTAATACTAGCACTGCAGCACTGAGGGGCTTTGGTTCACAGCTGGATGCACTATAAAGCTTTCACCCCTTAGGAATGTACAAATTAAAAATGATATATAACTTTTACCATTGGTTACTATAGACTTAACCAGAGATGTTAATACATTAACCATACTCCCAACAGACCCATGTAATACTTCAGCCAGCATTCTGCAGCTCTGATAAGAAGAACATTTCCTAATGGCCAAGGATAATACTTAGTTTTAATTATACACCCTTTTTAAGTATGTGGAGATTAATCATGTGTAGAGAAGTATTGTGATTATGGATACATCCCATAATCAAGACTTGTTTAAAAGAGATTTTTCCAAACATCGAAACAGAATTTTGTGCTAAGGTAACTCTTAAAGTTACCATTGTAATCTTGACATCAGAATAAGGAAATCTAAATAAGGATGTTATAGGAAATCAAAGCATAAACTTAAGGAAAGCTATTTTGTTTTCATCTTTAGAACAGAAAAATCAAATAATTTCTCAGACTAACTTAGATGCCAAAGTCCTTTGTAATACTCAGTTTCATATGTTTCAAGTCTTGGGCTTCACTTTTCACAACATGCTTACGATTTCCATCACATAAATCACAGAAATTGAAAATGCATAATATGCACAAGCAGTTCCTTATGACATTTCCAGCACACAGTCTTCATTATGCTTCTTCATTTTAAATAAAAATTAACTACGCTTGGAGCTGTGCAATGATGTTGATACATTATGCATCTAAAAACAGGACTAATCTTTCAAGCACATACATCTATTTTGGATAGCTCTATCTGCAAAAAGACAGGATGGTGACATTATTACAAAACTGGTTCTTTGTTGTTGTTGTTGTTATGTGCCAGTGAAAGTAGCTGAGTGGATAACAATGTTAGAGGATGGCCTTCCAAATGTGCATGCTTTTTAGTTTTTATTTTGTAGGCAATGCAGAATGTTTCTATTTTCTTATATTTCACTTGTTTTTCTGTTTAAAACTGGAAGAGTCACAAAATAAATGCTCTGTTTAAAAATATTCAAAGAGTTTAACCTAAAAAATGAGAGAGGGTTTAAGGGAAAGCATCCTACATTTGAATGAAAAATTATTATTATTATTATTACTACTATTATTATTATTATCATCATCATTATTATTATTATTATCATCATCATCACCATCATCATCACTGTCACCACTAAGAGGCTCAAACATTTTACAGTCTTTTAGGATGACATTATAAAGACACAAAAACCCCAACAATCTTTGTGTTTTTCTCAGAACTCAAATCCAGACATTCTGCTTTTGGGAACATTGACGTTATTTGTTTACTTACTTTTTTTTTTAACTCACTTCAATCTTTCTTTTCCCATCTCCTTCTCTACCAATTTATATTTTGTTTAACTCACTTCCTCCTTCTCTTGTTTTGACTAGAAACCTTCATAGGGACTTTTCGTAGAAACAGGCACATTCTGATATGAAGAATTATCATTTTACAAGAAGAATGATAACCAACAATTTTTTTACTAACTCTGCTTTGACATGCATCACTATTGCCTGTTGATCTTTCAGGCTTCAATCCTGAAAGATCTGCGTCTTTATAGATTTCCCCACAGGACTGGAAAATAGACTTGTATTAAAGTCCAGAAGAGGACTTTGTCTTACTCATAGAATAGACATCTTTTTCTCAACTAGTTGTGTAGACTTTCTTAAAGTAAAAGGAGACTTGTCCAAGGGAGCAGACAGATTTAATGCAACATTCATCTAAAGAATGTAACTACATAAAGTAGAAGATTTTTTCACCATAAAAATTCTAGTTTATCTCCACTGATTATAAAGAGGATGTAAAAGGCTAACTCAGATAGAGTCATCTTTTCTACAGATATCTCCTGTCCCAAAAGTCAAAGTCTCTTGATAAATGACCGTGCAAATTCATGTGGTTATTGTTATGGGATGCAGAGTTCCAGAATGTTACTTAAGGCAGAATAACTCAAGATTGCAAGATAGATAATGAAAGTATACATGTGTGTATACATACTTTATATAAGCATATAACATTTACATATAACATATTTACAGATGTATTCACATATTCTTCACATTCCCATACATTCTGACTTCATATGTGGAATGACTTTGGTATAATCCTGATTATGCCCCTGTAACAATTAGCAGTGATTTTTAATGCTGCAAATAAGCATTCAAGGCTAATAATACAAGTATGTTAAATGAAATGTCAAATGACTTCCAAAAAGCTCTTAAAATTAATAAATATGTATGAGATAAATGAGTCTGGTTGTCAAGTACTCCATGAAGAGATACAAAAGATTTTTTTTCTTTTTTCAGCTGGATTCTCTTGCCACCTAAAGTCAAACAAAATTCATAGTTCGATCGTGGCTCTGCAGCATAGACACCAGGAAAGGGGGCCTTTCCTCAAAAGGAGATTGGGATGTCACAGAGGTGGATGTCACCTCCTGTAGCTCTTGCAGGTTTAATACTTGCTCGGCTGTGCCTCTCATGTTTCCTGTGGGCAACAGCTGAAGGAGGGGCACTAGTAAAAGATCCAGATTACCTATTACAAGTGCCTGGTATAGGTGTTACTTGGGCAGTAGATAAAACTTCTTTCTCGATTAAGACACCTAGGAACTATATGCAGTCAGAGAAGAGTGTGAGCCACTACTGGGGCCTCATCAAGGAATTGCTTATACAGAGTTTTTTCAAGTAGGAGCTTGAGTGAACTCTAGTCGGTTTCAATTCAAACCTCCGGGAAAATGGGAATAATGGTATTTAAAAACTCCTGCTTGTAGGGTGTTGAAATTCTAATTTATAAAGTGTTCTGTGATCTTTGGTTAATTGCACCATTCAAGGTGTTACATGGCTCATTATTTTAATGAAAAATCTCACTCAGGTAAGAGAGGTGTTATTCTTTTAAAGAAGGGAAATTATGTAGGAAACAAACTACTGCATAATGAGAACATATGTTTGGGTATGGGGTTGCATAAGACTGTATTTTGAAAAATATATCTGCTATAAGGTAAATCAGAGCACAGATAGTGTCTTCAGAGCTTGCAAACATATGTTTAGTTCAAAGGTTAAAATGCTGGTGACAGTTTTTCTGGATTCAGGAAATCTGAGAAGTTCTATGCTACAAGTCTTTGGCTAATTCATTTGAATGCTTAACATCTTTACCTTGAATATAACACAAAAAGTTTACTGAGCTTTGTCCTGTTAATTTGTCCTTTTCCCATATAGAATTACCAGAGTGATTCTATTAGAAAGTAGAGCAAGGTGTCACAGCCAATTTACTGTAATGGTAAAAAATTTGGAATGCTTAGACACTATCTTTTTACTTTTATCTCTAAATTAAGATACATACATAAAACCAGAACTTCTCAGCTGGACTTTCAGCTCTGAAATGTGGCAGGACAGGTGTCAAGTAAAACAGGACTTATAGATCAGTTTTTGATTGTGTAGTCAGGGTATGAGGATATGACAGAAAAATTTTGAGATATTACAAAACAATGACTTACTGCCTGCCAACAGAGGCTGTGGTAGCTGAAAATACGAAAACTCGGTCCATTCTAGGGGCAAAGTTAAATGCACAAAATTATAAAACAATATGTTTTGCTTCACCATTGGATTGGTTTAAGAGCATGCTTGAGGTCAGCTATTGCCATCCATCTGATAGACTGTGATAATTTAATTGCATTTGGCCATAAGTCCACCTATTTATGAGCATTCATATAAAACGTGATGAGGATTAGAACTACCTTTCAGCTGTTCACAAAAGAAAAAGCTGATCTTAAAGGCTTTGCAGAAATCAAAGCCTCAGTACAAGCAAAAAGCTATTTTTTTCCCGTTTCTACTTGGGAGCTGTAAAATAAGCAGTGCTCTGTCCCTGCATTTTATCCAGTGACAAAACAGAGACATTCCAGAGCTAGATTTCCAAGCATGCCCTGAAACACCACTAGGATTACTGCCTCGACTTTGTGAAACAATCAGTTTGTAACCCAAGAGCAGTCCCTCCCTTTATATGTTCATAAAATAAGACATTAGATGAGTTTTGCGCTGTTGAAGTCCATATGGATTTTTTTTTATGTTCTATAATCATTTTCATGCTACCTGTCCTATGAAGTACATTAAAAAATTAGAGCTTCTATCATGGACTATGTACAGATTCTATGCCACAAACCACACACAGATGTTTCTTGAAACAGGTAAACACGAGAGTATTTTTTTCCCTTTTTTTAACAGCATCAAGATTTCATCACATTAAAGGCATTGAAAGCTATATCTGTGAACATGTTGTTCTTCAAACGAGCTCTGAAAATTACAAACTAGGAAACATTTTTTAAAGAACAGAGTAAATCACCATTATCTCACAGCACAGTAAAAGAATGGGAAAGTAGAATGGTTTGCCCCATCAAGTGCAGAAGAGAAGCCTCATTTCTTTAAGGTGTGAGATGTTTTAGTATACATGTAAATCCTAGTGTAAAAGTTGGAAGTATGTGAATAGATGGTTATCAGAAGAAAAGAAAAAGGTGCATCTCAGCAAACCCTTCAACAGTAACACTTTGCCAAGGGTTATGTCCTGAATATTCATTTGCAGCCTAAATCATTGTGCATTTAGTTCTGTAGCTCTTTTCAGAATGCAATATTTGTGCACTAAACTTATCCCATTTAAATTAGGACTCCTTTCCTTAGCAAGTTCTTCTCAACATGGGTGAGAGATACAGAATTAAACTCATAGAGTTTCCAAAGCATTCAAGATATTGGATTCTGTGCAGGGATAACTGGATGAAATTTTGCATTAAACAGGAGGTCAGGCTGGATGATCTAATGGTCCCTTCTGGCCATAAAAACGATGAATCTATGAGAAAAGCACTCTGAGATCATATGATGAAAAGCGCAATTAAATTGGCAAGTGTTATCTTGATGTTCCCATTACAAATCCCCTGAGCAATCTATCCCCCTGTCTTCCTCTCGCCACCTCCTCTATCATTAGATTCCAGGAGAACATACGCTCTGTTAAAGTCATTGCTGCTAAAACCATTTTGATAGCTGGCTCCACACAGTCTCCTGTTAAATCCAGTGTTCAAGGCTGTGGGAGTGCTCACTTCTTAAGTGAAGATACATTTCTCCAAGGCATTTTGCACTCTCTTCTTCCTTCAGATTGCTCAGCTAAAGGCTTTTTCAGGACTTTATCAGTTATTAATAATTGTGATGATTCATGATTTATTCATAACCATTTATACATTTGCCATATGCTGCCTGCACATGCAAACTGTTTTTCTGAAGCACGCAAATGTGGCACAGTGCTTCTTACAATTCATATCCAGTAAATAGATGATAGAGAAAGATTAATGAAATGAGAAATACAATAAAACATCCTGCAATGGTTTCAGTTTTGAACTTTTGAATTAAATGTTGCAGAGTAATTGTCTTCAGCAGTATCAAAACTAAAATAAGCAGGAGGGAGAATAGCGTGAAAGGACAAGTTTAACACCACAAGTAGCACCTTATTCTGCTTTTATTCTGACCCCTGTAATGATATGTACAGGGAATAAGAGTAAATCTACTCATCAGGGAAGATACAACTCAGGACAAACAAAGGTGGTAGTATCTGCAGTGTCACCTTAGCTGCTATCTTCAAGTTTTCATATTAAAGCGAAGTATTTTTGTAGTGAAACACTGTAATAGCTGCTTGGAGGTGAGGGGAGAGGGAAGGGTCTGACATGGAAACCCTTCAGAATGCCTAACAGCAACAACCTGAAAAGAGAATGTTACTCCTTGTTGTTGATAAAAAAAAGCTTTTTATGGTGATGTCAGTAACCAAGAAGTCATTTCTCATAGGCACACTATGACACCTTCTGCAGTGTGCTGCTGTTCAGATGAAATGACTGGCTTTTATGAGAGGGTAATTATTCAACATAAATAATGTATTCCTGGTTTTGAGTGAACATGTTCATTAACAGTGAGATGGGCTCGGTGGGGGAAATGATCAGTGTGTTCCAGAGTTTCAGGGCAAAGGGACCAGCTCTGATCTGACTCACATCTCTGCTCATCCCACTTTCTGTTGCATTTTAGCTGAAGCTTTTGGAACAGAATGTTTAAATTTTTACTAACTGTCTTGAAAGTGAACATCTGAATTTTTACTAACTGCCTGTAATTGCCTACTTTTATTATTCTGTAGGATGGTCTAAAATACATTCATCATGTCTACAGAACCATGGGATACATCCTAGACTCTTAGCTATCTTGTTCCCCTATGGCCGGGATCAACTTTACCTATGTCATTCCTGCCTTTTGGCTGCCCAACTGTTTCCTGAAGACCTCCACTAACTTTACAAAATTCTGAGACAATATCTGTCCTGTGTTTCACTCTCTTCGCCATTTGAATTATTTTTTCCTGGTGTCTAACTTAAATATGCCTTGCAAAAAATTTCTTTTCTTGTTCTTCTGACTGTGAAGTCACTAAGTGATATTTACAGCAATCTTTGACATTCCTAAATAGCACTCACGCACTATTCCTTCATGATGCTTGAAAATCATAAATGTGCTCATAAATATTGGGAGACACCCACCAAATGCAGAGGTCTGAGGGGGTCTGTATGCACTATTTCATTAAAGAACTCATAGGAAAAACATGTGCAAGGCCTTGAATCTCCACTGTTATGTTTTACTGGAACAAAAGCTAGAAGATAGTTTTGAAATTTGGAAACTCAGATCTTCTGCATGAGATAACTCTGGACAAAAGATTTGAAGCCATCTTCGCCTCTCCATTGCTTCCTCACAGAACAGGTCCAGTCTTACTCTCACTCTGGCAACTTCCTGAATTTCATGTAGTTTTATAGCGAACAAGCCTATCACAATTTTGCACTCCTTACAGGAGAATCAGTCAGATCCAAAGAGCTCCAGACTAGACAAGACAAGTACACAGTCACCCTACTTGCTGCTCCCTGGCATCCTTTTAAAAAAATGTAACACAGGGCAACAGTGACCAAACTAGAAGAACTAGTATCACTCTCCAGATAGCCCAACATAGAATGTGAGATCATGTTGTCCATGAATATGGTCAGACTCCAAATTGAACTGCACAAATAACCCTTCTCCTTGCAAACGATAATGCTAAACTGAATGGTTTTGTAATGTGGGTCTTTCTAAATCTATA
>NW_009226179.1:44462-48622 GCF_000690835.1 Fulmarus glacialis | reverse complement strand
TGCTGAACAAAAAACTTGCACACATCAAAACCATTAAATGCAAAAGTTTACCAAAAATAAAATTTCAAGTAATGAAAACTTCAAAAAGTAAGATGAAAAAGACCAAAGTCCAGAACTATAAATTTATAGAATTGTAATGACATTATGCTTTACATGTCTTCACTTAAAGGCCTGTAAAATCGTGTTTCAGTGGATCCCAGACCCTAATGCTTACTTAGAAACTTTTTTTTAAGGAGCAAAAGATATTAAAAAGCCTAGCCCCCTTTTTGTTTCCTATGGTATAAAAAGGATACATTAGTGGTTCTAGTTAAATGCATCCAAATACCAAGAATAATCTGTTAGGGCAAAAATTAAAAAGAATAATTGAAATGACTAATTTCAACTCATCAGAAATAGATCATATGCATGTGGGTGGAAAAATGTTATTTCATTATTCATTTGCAGTATATATATAATGATCATTTCACAAATTCAAGATGATCTCCATTTATCATCCATACAACAGTGTATTTCCACATCTTGGGTTGCATATACAGGATAGAGAACAGTTCGTTTAGAATATTTATTTTGTAATATCATTTTACACTCTGGGAATTATACATTAGTTTTAATATATTTTAACAATGGTAATGCCACAGCTAGAGAAAAAAACAAGATATTTAAGCACTAATTGGGCTTTTTGTTAAGTTATGACTTGATAGTTTTTAAAAACATGGCTGCAATGAATTTTCAGGCATTATTGTCTGTTCCTGTTCATGCTAATCAGTGCCCTGTAGCACAGTGGGTCTTACATTTAATGGAGCAGTACGGAGCTCTTGCCAGCATTCAAGTAATTGATTCCATAGAAGGGGCACAATATAAATCAAGCACAGAGTAAAACTGCTGTTCTACAAGCTTGGGATAAGAGCACCCTTTTTCTTATCCAAGGCACTCAAAGGCTCTCCTGCTGTGCTTATGTTGATTGTACTTTCTTTATCTTCTGTTCAGTTTTGGTTTTCTCACTTTTTTTCAGTGCCTTTAGTGCTGGTTTAACACGCACCCTCACCAACCAGAGTTCACTTCCATTTTGTTCCTTCAAAACTTTGAGAAGATAGTAAATGGGGATCTTTTCTACCTGATTGCTTCTTGTAATTGTTCCTTCCTCATAACTACAAAGTAATAATCTAGTTATTAGAAAAGGAGCTTAATTTATTTGACCTGACCCAAATTGCCAAGAGACCTTCTATTCCTGTTGTCTTGATGTGTACATCAAATTTGCACACAATGCATTATTTAAAAACTGGCTAGTAATCCAGAAATACCATTAAGAAAAAAATGCCAGTCAGCTGAGGATAGCTTAAGTGTCCCAAAAGAGTGTTTACCTGAGTACTTATATTCAATAAATGATCTGCAAGTAAAATATAAAATCATAACTGATGAAGTATAAGGCTTACACAAAAAATGTAAGATGAATAAATAGTATGTTAGCATTATAATGTTATGCTGCTCAGCAATCCCCATTAATCTGAGGGAATTCAAATGAAGCTTCATATGCCTGGGAAACAAAGACTTTAGACCATTCCTACAGAACATGTTCTAGAAAGCAAAAGCTTTGAAAATGACAAAGGCTGTCACACACACAAAACCATGATGAATTTAAACATTGGGCAAAACACTATAGTTAAAAGTAAAATTTTATGGAGACAAATAGTATTTACTTTTGGTTACAACACTAGTGGGAAAAATAGTGTTTATTTCCAGTGTTCATGTTTCACTAACAATACTGGAAAGTTTTGGAGGTTCAGAAGAAAACTGCAGGAATAATGTATAGTCTGAAAATTTCTGTTCATAAAAAGCTTAAAAGGCTCCATCAATAGTGTATCCCAGAAAAGGATAGAAGGTGACATAATCACAATCCATAATAACCACATGGGGACAAAGTGAACAAAGTCATAGCAGGAGGCAATGGCCAAGGAAGGATATTAACAAATACAGTAAAAGGGGAAACATTTCCTGCAGGAATTATTACTTTTTCTTAAAGTTCTTCCCCCCCTTTCACCCCCCCCCTCCAAATTGCAAAAGCTTTCTGCTGGCTCTGAGACAAAGCTGAAGCCAGAAAAATTTGTATCAGAACTCGGATGCACATTTTAACAGTAAAATGAATATTTGAGCAATTTGCAGGGGGAAATCCTGGGTTTTCCTGGGGAAATTTTTTTGCTGGGGAAAACCCTGGTGAGATTAAACCTATCTAAATGTAGGGTACTGTAAGCATTGACATCTACATCTGGGCTTTCTTATTACCTAGAAACTCTTTGTATTAATGATTCACTTACCCTGCTTTAGAAATCTGTCCTGTGCACTACACCCTGGCAGCGCCTATACCTTAGATGACTAGATCACATATATGTGTTTGACTCGTAGACGTCAACCTTAAGAGAAATGATTCCTCACTTCTGTATCTTTAAATTAAGTCATGTTATCAGAAGACCTGGTCTTGTTGCAACAATTATCAGGGAAAATGATGTGGTTTATGATATTCAGGGCACCAAATCAGAATTGTCTCATGTGAGCTTAGAATATATGAGTTTAAGAACTCCCCAAGGATCTTACCTGCTTGTCATTCTCTAGATGAACAAAGACCCAGCTATTATGTCTGTTTCATACTTCTTTTTTCTTTGCCATCAATGTCAAAGTTACAGCTCCCTTCCAGATCTTTCTATATGTGTTTGCAGACAATTCTATATAGGATGTCTCTTTTTTTTAAAGTATGAGAGGAACAGAGAGGGAAAAAAGAATTTTTTGCTGATGTTTCTGAGAAAACAAGAAAAAATGAAATGCCAGATTTATGACTTTTTAACCTGAGCCTATGTCACTGGAAATAGATAAGAAATCATGGTATAATTTGTTTCTCAGTGCTGTTACTGGAAAAGAAAATTGCCAGTTTGTGAGTTATGAGTCTGTAGACACAGCCAAATTTGGCTTGTATTCACACCAAAGTAACTTAATTGAAATCAGTGAATTTGCACTAATGTAACTGTGAGCAGAAATTGACCTCTTGTGCCTACTGGAACATAGCCCAAAAGCCACTTGACTGACTTGTGCTTAAGGCTTGCTCTGCATGAGTGTCTACTATTTTACTGGCAATACGTTATGTAATATTCATGGTTTAATGGTGCATATTCTACAAATAGGCTGGGTAGATGCCAGCAGACTACATCCAAGCATTACTACATATTTGCTTTGTTGACCTCTCTACGCGTTCAATCACATGAAGTAGTTACACCTGGGTCTCCAGTAAGGAATTCCAACTTCCAAAATGTTCCCACTGCCACTATGCAAATGCTAGCAAAGAGCCTCTATTGCAATTAGCCTAGATTTCCTTACAATATCTAGTTACAAAGGAGTACCATGAATATTCATGGCCAATTCATTTGAATTACGAACATTCATGAATAAATCATTTGGCTGAAAACAGGGTACCGTATGTTGTGTTTCATGGCTCCTGTGATTTATTCCATAATGCTACAATTTGTAATATTAGTAGCTATCATAAAGTTTATTTTCCAAGCCTTCATTTCCAGCTGTGACCATGGCACTCTGGGGATCAGATAAGCCTTTTCTTACACCCCTGTAAGGTCAGATCCCAGCCTAGATACATAATGCAGATTTACTGCTCTTCTATTACACACCCTCATTAGTGCTTTTGTAAGGTGCCTTTGTTCTCCTGGTGTATGCTACCAACCTCAGACAAAGGGGAAATACAGCACGTTTCTGGACTGACATTGAGAAGGGAGACACAGTGCTAGAGTAAGCAGTGGAGCAGACTGCCCAGAGACATTGTGCAGTCTCCATCCTTGGAGGTTTTCCAGGATGAGACTGCGTAAAGCCTTGAGCAACCTGGTCAGATCAGGAAACACAGGATAAGAACTAGTGTGATGGTAACACTAACAGCTGTGAGCTAAGCGCTTTTAAAATGGTCAGTGATGAGGACGCAAGAGCAGTACGAAAAGTTACTTATCCTGTAAAATTTGTCATGTCTCTATTTTTCCTCTGTCATGAGAGAAATTGGGTTTGTGTGGCAAGGTTTTAGTAGCAGGGGGGGCTACAGGGATGGCTTCTGTGAGAAGCTGCTAGAAGCTTCCCCTGTGTCTGACAGAGCCAATGCCAGCCGGCTCCAAGAG
>NW_009226179.1:15640-44448 GCF_000690835.1 Fulmarus glacialis | reverse complement strand
CGCTGGCCAAGGCCGAACCCATCAGCGACGGTGGTAGCGCCTCTGGGATAACGTATTTAAGGAGGGAGGAAAAAACCTTGAGTAACTGCAGCTGAAGAAAGGAGTGAGAATATGTGAGGTAGATGCCCAAAGGAGGCTGTGACCCCATGGGAAGCCCACACTGGAGTAGGCTCCTGGCAGGACCTGTGGGCCCGTAGAGAGACGAGCCCACGCTGGAGCAGGTTTGCTGGCAGTACTTGTGACCCCGTGGGGGACCCATGCTGGAGCAGTCTGTTCCTGAAGGACTGCACCCCGTGGAAGGGACCAATGCTGGAGCAGTTCATGAAGAACTGTAGCCCGTGGGAAGGACTCACGTTGGAGAAGTTCATGTAGGACTGTCTCCCGTGGGAGGGACCCCATGCTGGAGCAGGGGAAGAGTGTGAGGAGTCCTCCCCCTGAGGAGGAAGGAGCAGCAGAAGCAACGTGTGATGCACTGACCGCAACCCCCATTCCCCGTCCCCCTGCGCCGCTGGAGGGGGAGGAAGTAGAGAATTTGGGAGTGAAGTTGAGCCCGGGAAGAAGGGGTGAGGGGAAGGTGTTTCTAAGATTTGGTTTTATTTCCCATTATCCCACTCTGATCTGATTGTTAATAAATTAAACTAATTTCCCCAAGTTGAGTCTGTTTTGCCTGTGAGGGTGATTGGTGAATGATCTCTCCCTGTCCTTATCTTGACCCACGAGCCTTTCGTTGTGTTTTCTCTCCCCTGTTCAGCTGAGGAAGGAGAGTGATAGAGCAGCTTTGGTGGACAACCGGGGTCCAGCCAGGGTCAACCCACCACAATTATCGATACAGTCTGTGGTTGCAATATTGTCCTTTAGAGAAGAGATCAAGAGAGACCATTAATTTTCTCTCCTTTTCTGTCTCTTTCTTTTCTGGCGGTACAGCATTCTCCATTTTGGCATCTCTTAGAAATAACTGAATTAGCAAAGATTTATTCATATACTCTTGCTGGCCATTAGGTAAGTTTGAAAAGCAGAGACAATATCACACGACCAAAGACTGTTCAAATGGAGAAGAGCAAAAATAGGAGACTATTTTTCACAGGCTATAACTACTTCTTAGTGAGCAAGTTCCTCTAACGTGACTGAATAATAAACAGATGTAAGGCAATCAAGACCTCATTATCAATAATATTTGAGCCAAAAAGGAGGATATGTGCTTCTGAATAATCAGCTGTGTGGGTCCAAAGTGTGCCCTGTTAACTGTGTAACTGAATTTCTGAGCACTAGTGAGTAGTGAGTTAGTTCATGTTGTCTTCAGACCAATACATCATACCCAAATGAAGTAACCCTGGAACAACTTGCTTCCTGATAGGTATTGCCATCTAGATTCTACTTGCAAGAGTTAAAGATGCTTCCATTAAAAACAACAGATGTGTTCTAGCAAAAAAGGGGTGTAAAAAAAAAAAGCAAAAAATACAGACAGACATCACAAAGGAAATAGAAGAAGAAGGAAAAAGAAAAAAAAGAATAATTTGTGGAGTAGAAAGATCTATGACTTAGAGAAGATAGGAAACAAAAACTCAAAGTCTTGGTAAACAGTGGCATTTATTGTCTATCCCAAGACACATTTGGGATGATTCCCATAACAAATTCTTTTCTAATTAGCATCAGGGTCAGTAGATCTCTAACGTTATGGTCTTTAAATGCTTCCGTGCTATGAAAAGAAGATTCTGATATGGCACCCCTGGTCAAAATTACACTAGTCAACAGACATAAACTAGCTGGAAAGAAGATAGCTTGTAATTTATTTGGGTTTGAAAAACTGTATTAGAGGAAGAAAAACATTGAAGGACTGTTTTTGTGTTTTACATAATCTCCTTTCACAGCCACTGCATGGACATATGGAAGAGAACATTGGTTAAGTTGAATTAGAAGGAAGCAAAGAATGCAGAATGAAGCCAAATGAATGATAGGAAATCACCAACACACCTGAAAGAAATCTGAGAATTACTTGGCCTCTTGTCTTAGTTCACTGAACTTATATTTACAGAAATTAACTCCTTCAGTATCTGTTTTAATTAAAAAATACAGGGTAACATTGATTATCAAAGTATTGGCTAAATTATAAAAGGACTGTTCAGATGTAAAAAAAAAGGCTCATATAAACTGAAGGAAAGTCTGCCTATATCTGCTTTCTGTGACAGCTGAACTGATTGTGAATGTGAGAATAACAGGACAGCTTGCAAGCAGGCTGAATTCAACATAATAAGAAAAAGCTTCACATATTGAAATATAGAAGAGGCCTCTGATTTCAGAAAAGCAAATTTTGAAGAACTGAGGAATCTATGACTTGGAGATGCAGAAGTCTGTTATTAGTGTTCCTTAGTCTCTTTTGAACTTTTGGAAGAGAAGGTACTAGAGACTCGTTGATTATCCAAATAGCTGACCTGAAATTTCCTCAGGTCTTTAGGAGTCTGCATAATCAGAACTCAATGGCAAGGCATGACAAGGCACCAGAAGAGAGCAGATTAAAAGACTAGAGTAGAAAAGACTGAGGGTAAATATGATAACAGGCTTTAATGTGTAACAGTACTAGAAAGAGGAAAGTAAGAAAATGTTTCCAATGTCTGTTGGAAATGGGCCTGACTTGCAGTAAAGGTGAGGTTATATGTTAGAAAAATATTTTAAAATAAGGAGCTTTTAATCTCACTTAAAATGGGAAAAAGACAAACTTATATTGAAACAGAAAAAAATGCAGGCAAACAGGCATATGGGGGTCATCTGAATGACGAACAAACATTTTTGCCAAAGTTTGTGAAGGAATAAAAGCACTTTATAAAAGGTAAAAAAAGATATACTCTTTATATTTTGAAAGTAGTTGTTAGTAAGTGATTTGTACCTATCAAAACCATCTTTTTTTCCTAAACTTTATGTGATGTAACGGAGCAGATCTCTTTGCCTCAGTCTGTCTTTCATTACTTCTTGGGAATTCTTTGGTAGATCTCCCTCATCTTTTGCTGAACCTTTCCCCAACTTTCTCCTCAAATATATCTGAGAAAATTTTCACATCTAGTAATTGACTTATGGTTGAAGGTAATGAACATTCATATTTAAACTGAACAAATCCTGAAACAACAATTACAGGGTACTGCCTAGGGGAATTTGTCTTACTGGAATCAAGCATCAGAACAGCTGATGAATCATTATGAGAGATAAAAAGCATATAATTAAAAAGAGATGCTAGATATTTTAACAAGAGTCCAAAGCCAGACAGCAGGAACTGACACTGTACCATGGAAGAGACACTGTTCTTTGTTACAGGAGGATACATTGCCCCCATGTAAAAACCAGAAAGAGCTAGAATAAGAAAACTTCTCAGTTTCAACAGTGACCTATCAGACTAAAAGCAAAGGTAAAATCAGACATAAAAAATTACTTGTAAAAATGCTTTGTTTTGTTACAATTTTAAAGACTTGACCTCGTGGTCAAATGACCTTTCAGAAGAAGAGTGTCAATTGTTAGAAAATCCCATTTTTACAGACTTTTTTTCTTGTTACTTTGTTTACCCTTTTACAATGCCAAGCCAAGAAAAAGCCCACAGGTCTGAAAACTATTGTTAATCACTGGGAAGGAAGGAGGGTAAATACGTGAGGAACTAGCTGCAAGGCTTAGGAGGCATGGACTGCAGAATCCCACCTGGAGGAGTTAAAGCCTGGCAATTAGCTCTAGGAATCCAGTTAGAGTAACTAGATAGAAAAAAATCTGTATTTAGATCCACTTACAACCAGCTGGTGTCACGGGACAGTGTTAAGTTTTGATGTGTATCTAACAAACCATGGAAAAAGAGCCCCTCTCCCATTGTCATATAGATCTAAGCTTCTTTGTTCAATTACCCAGCTAGATTAACAACACTGTTAATAACAAAAGACTAAAGAGCAAACTGTAGTCTGCCTTCAAGTCATACCACAGAACATGAGCTTATAACTCAGGCTGCATTTGTTGTAAATGAGTAACAAACAGTGGCTGGAAATTAAGAAATTCCCTCCCGTCATCCCAATTATTTTCCTCTTTTAATGTAATTCTGTAATTTTGTTAAAATAGATGTTATTTTTTCTGTGAAATTAACATGACTCAGGAAATCTGAAATTGTTTAAACTTATGAACAAGGAAAAATTATGTTGAGAACGTGAAATATTCCCTTAATAACAGGAGGCAAATGATGCCATGCATTAGTGATCGGAAAATAAATTGGTATGAGAGTCTTGTAACAGAGAAAAAAGACTGTTACTTGATTCTAAACTTTCTAACTTCCACTCTGTGTAGTACGTTAAATGGACCCTGATTTATATTGGCTCTGATTTACACTTGGCACTACTCTGGCAGTGAGCCTTACAGAAAGCCTTAAACTGGGAGTAAATATATGGCTCACTGTAATTTAAGAACATTTTGAGGTCATTTTGTGCCGGCAGAGTGTAAGAAGATATTCAGGCTTCTGGTGTCTAGACTAACAGGGCAAAAAGGCCTTCTACAATTCTGACAGAGCAAAGATTGATGAAGAAGTGAGACAAGCAGCCACCTCACCCTCACCCCAACACTTAGCATTGGGAAAAGCATCTAAGCCAGGCAGCTGGGGCACCTGACCCCATGAACAGGAACAAAAACTACTGCTGCTCAAAGCTGTGTCAGACAGAGGCAGCATTAAATCCACCTTGGGCACAATGCAGCTGCCCCTGAAGACGCTGACTGTTTCTGAGGACAAGACTGGATTTCTGAGTTGCAAAACTATTCCTAAGGCCTGGACTGGTTTCCTACTAAACCAGCAATATTAGTATGACTGTTAGCATCAGGACTGCCACTAATAATAACAGTGTTGGAATCCTGTTGGTCTACACTGAAATAACATTTGGCCATAGCACAGGAGCAATCATATTTAAGACATACAAGATGTACTGAAGATAGTTATATGTAAATAATACAGCTTTGGGTCATCCTTGACCTTGTGGATTTCAATTTTATTCTTTTTATAAAAGACAATTCTCAGGTATAACACTGCTTGAAAATATTTAATACTTATTTTTAAGTAAATGAAGGTTGCAAATATTCAAAAGCTGTACACTTTTATTCTATGGCAATTTAAATTGTTTCCTTCAATTTTTAGCTCTGAGGATTGGAAAAAAAATCAACAGAAAGCTGTCAAAACATGAATGGATGCAGTCTTGCTATTCCAGGGCTATTGTTCTCTACTGGATAGCACAGAATTATTCAATCAAAACACATATTAGGTCATCTCAGATAATGAGGGTTCCTTTCAAATGAGACCTGCCTCTCATTCTTATGAGGAAACAGCTCAGCTCCTTCCATCCATCAATATAGAGAAAGCTAATAATCAGTTAGAGGTATACTCTTTTAGCTTCTTCATCCTAGGTTCAACAGTATCTTTTCGAGCCTTTATGTCCTTTAAAAATTGATTACAAATGTTCTGGCACATCAGGGTTACCTCAGATGGGAAAAAATACAGATTTAAATCACAGCGTTGCAACTATTTCTTCATGTTACCATATGATCAAATGGCTGTTATGAGTATCAATAAATAAGCATAATGCTAGTCAAATACTGTACGTATGCTAATAAATCATCTGAAAGAAAACCCATTCAAATGCCACAACAGCAGCAACAGTCATGTCTATGCAATAAAATATGACATATAATTCACAACTTAGAACTCCCAACTGCATTTCTCCACTATTCACAGTCTTATAATATCCAATTACTTTTACAAATGCAATTGCAAAAAGTTGTGCCAAACAGCTTTACATGTTTGTATCCACTGAGGATTTGTTATAAACTTGCCAATCTCAAACATGTCCTTAATCTCATTAAAGAGTTATCTTTTTACCCAGGGAACTTTGGCAAAATTAAAAGTTTAGTTGCCTTTATGATATGGCTGCTATTACTTTGCTTCTTGCGCAGCAATTTTTATTGGAGGATCTCAAAGCAGTTTACAAACTTTAATAAATTAAGCCACTTATCTCATTTGTCACATAGATAAGTGTTATTATCCCTCCTTTGTAGATATGGAAAAGTGAGGTATAGTAGTCCATTAATTTATTCATAAAGGTAAGCATCCTGTACAGAAACGCTTAGAGATTGTAACAAAAATTAAATTTCACAGAAAGCTTTGGTATTTAATATCAAACATACTTTCATCATGAACGAACATGAAACAAAATATCAAGGTCAATTCATAATTTGGTATCTGACTATGAAATCAAAGTGTATCACCTTGAGAAAAACACCTTTTTCTTCTTCCAAAAATATTACAGGAAAGAAATCAATCCTTCCTTTTGTCTTCTGTGAAACAAAGAGTGAAAAACAACTAAGCCAAATAACAAAACACTCTATCTATCCAAGATGCCAGGAGATAATAAATTACAGTTTATTTTCCAGGCCTTTAGCCAAAATTATCTAGGCACTAGAAAGGTAAAAAGGGCAGCATAAATTTTTCAGCATTTATTCATAAAAAGCTTTTACAGTTTCAGAGCACTGGGATTGGAATACTATGTGTTAAGTTATACATTCCACCTCTTCACCTCTGAATTTTCCTTTTCCAATGAAAAGCTTTCTGTAAGCTTTATCACTGTTTCTGGTTGTGCTCTAGAAAAACAATTTTAATCATGCAATGTTCTGATCTGTTCACTTCAGGTTCTTCTAGTAGTCTTGTTGCCTTCTCGTTTGAGCACTCTGGTCAATGCCTTTGATGGGGGCCAGAGGAATTGAGATGATGAGCTCATAGTGGCCAAGACCTGGATGCTCAGAAAATCATCTTCTCACAGTCTTGGTCAAACTGCCAAATTAATCTTAAGAATAAAAAAGTGGCCATACAGAATCAGACCACAAGTCAATCTACCTCAGTTTTCTACTCTGACACTGAACAAAATCAGCAAGATGTGAGGAGAGAGCAATTACAGACAATACTTCACCTGTGTAGTCTCCCATCTTCCAACCGTTTGTTTCTCAGGGATGTTCTTGAGCCAGATGTGCTCTCCATTTATTTAGTAAACATAATTTATCTTCTGTGAACTCAGCCTATCTTCCCTTGAACCCAGTGAAACCCCAGTCCCAGGTGAAACCTTCTGGGCTTCTTTAAATACATAAGGAGAGGATCTTGGGAAGGCTGGTCCTGGGGGAAAAAAAAAAAAAAAAAAAAAAGGAGGAAAATGTGGCTTTCTCTTGTATACCTCTTGCAGCTGCTTCACTTGGAATTAAATTGAAATATTGAGTGAGGCAGAATAGATGATCTTAGCTCAGTGATAAGGGCATTCACCTGGAATGTAGAAGACAGACTCACACCCTTCATGTGTTAGTTATTTAATTGTCATTACAAATAGTGACAGAAAACAGAGGGAAAATCATCACTAGGGTAAAAAAATACAGCAGCTACTTTCCCCTAAAATGTGAATTGAAGCTACAGAATAGGGATTTAACTCCACAACTTTCACGTTGACAGTTCCCCAAGTGCAAGGTGCCAGATGATGCCTTTGCTACCTATCTTTTGGGTGGACTGCATCTCCTGGCACAGTGCAAATACAGTGAGGTTTACCTACATGGAAGATCCTTGTTGAGATTTTCATGACTCACAGCTTAATCTAGGACTTTAAATCAACTACTTACCTGTGAGATAACTTAGCGTTTAGGTGTCTTTGTCATTTGACAACTGGTTGCCCGCAAGTTTAAAAAGCAGCTGTATTTTTTACAGAATGCCATTGTCACTTAGATGACAAATTTGGACACTTTAAGATACAAGCCTGAATTTCTGGACCTTGGACTACTGCATTTTCTTTACATTGGTTACAGTCACATGCTTTTCAAAAAAGCTATTTGGTTGATTTCTGTCAAGGGGATATGTATAACTTATGGTGGCAGAAGTCAGTAGTTGTTTTTCACTCCCTTGCATCGGCTCGAAAAAGCATGGATCTATTTTGCAGTTCAGCGGATAATCCTGAGGGGTCCTAGAATTTCATAGCAGGGACCACAAAGGACCAAAGTGCATTAGGTCTGTATGATCCAGAATACATATTTTCTGCTCATGGATTTGCTTAATCTTTTCAACAACACAGGGTGAGAGCTATTTAGAGCATTCTGTGTTCCAGTCCAGTGTCTACTCATGCAATGCATATTGATCAGCTGGTTCTCTGTGTGAAATGGCTCTGCTGGCCAAGAAATCCCTGCCATCATGCTGGAAGACAGGAACATTCAGTGTAGAGTAAAGTATGACCATTTCTGATGACCCAGTGATTAAGTCTTTCTATCCACCCATTAGCACTTTGACCTTTTATTTGGTGCTTGAAGAGTCTGTCTTTTCCTGCACTCAAATCTTTCCACAGATAAGCTTTGGTTGGTGGTACTTTTGACAAGATGGGAGATACATGGCTTTAGCTTGATGGATTCAGGAGAATGAGCATCTCTCTTTTCCTATTGTTCTTTCATTGATTGGAACATGTCAGTGGGTTGTGCATACCTGTTTCCATGTGTCCATATATTAATGGGCATTCCTTTGTTCTGACTTTGCTATTAATATCTTAGCTGCACATGGAAAATGCAAATATTATGTCTTATGTTTTTATCAACACCATTAACATAAGAAATGCATTCAAAACCCACATAAAAATTCACCTTCGGTCTGTTGTACTGTTTGGTCCTGACAACAATGGCATTTGTGTTTCCATTCTTTCTCAACCAGAAGGTAAAGCTCTTAACTGTGAGATTATACTGCTTAGTTTGAAAGCTTTTGCGAGCCTCTGAAGTATAATAATTTTACTTTAGAGAGCATGTAATTTTAAGCTCTTGCATAACACCACACATTTTTATGGTATTACTAAACTTCGTAATTTTATTTCCCTGTGACAATTAAGTGCACACCAATGTTACGGAATTTTTCCCTCCATCACAGTTGAATGAAATGGGAATGGAGTATTATATGGTGGGTTGGGAGTTCTGATCTCTGGAAATGTAAAAGGTTTTCTAGTTCCCTTGTTACGTATCCATTTCACACATAACCAAATCCATCAATTTGTTCATTTTTCCCTTCAGCAACCTACAAGCTGTAACCAAAAAAAAATGTAACAAAAACATATTCACTGTGCTCTTCTTATACATTCCTTTTTCTACAAGTACAGCTGACCATTAAAGAAAATTAACTTTGATATTTCACAGATTACGTTTGTAAAAATTAATCTGTTTTAAAGACTGGCAGCTTATACAGACCCCTCCAGGCTGGTAAGGTAAATGTTATCTTGCTGACTCGAGTTAGACACTGTATGACCTGACCTGCTGCCCAAGGTCAAACTCCAAGGCAACGCACATCTAAAAGTCAATCTGGTGTAAAGCAAAGAAGATCCCATGCATCACCACACTGTTTGTAGGATCATACAGATACAATTTTTGGTGCTATGGCATGAGCCCTTTCTAACTGCAGGTCACACCACAACTCCTATAACACCTCAGAATTCAAGCAGAGAGCTAGTCATAATTCCAACTTTTAAAAAATGGGTTTTTTTAGTAAAGATTGGGTTTCAGTTCTTGTTCTTTTCACAGAGACGTTTATTCTTCCTCTTCTGATAAACCATCTCAAAAAGTTTCAGCCATAATTTAACTCCGTACATGATTTTTATACTAGTATCTCAGATAAAACAATGCAAATTAATTTCTGCATATTCATATTCCTTTTCTGAGTGGGGGCAATGCGCTGAATGGCTTTTACTTACAGAAAATAATGTAACAGTTATCTTGTCCTGTGAGGCCAACCTAATATGTTATGCTGTCAAATCACAGATACTATAGAAAGTGGTACCAAGTCATGCTTAGACGTTGTTTTTCCACTCATTACCTAGCCATCACATACATTATTCAAAATAATCAATTATACTATGAAAAATAAATAAGCCTATTCCTCTGGGGTGCATTTGCACCTCTAAGCTAGCTGATGTTATACAGTCTATAACTACTATTAGAAGAAACAAAAAGAACAAAAAGAAAAAAAACACAGGGAATATAAGTCTCTGGGGAAATACTCTGGTAAATCCATTTTAAATATATGCTCTGCCTAAGGCTGAGATGTATATACATACATACATATATTAGGGACTCAGCTGACTATAGTAGTTAGAGAAGGAAATGTGAATCAAGTCTGGAACTGGATTCTTTTACTGCAGTGAATATCTAGCAATGTTAAAGGGGTTATACCATCTTAATAAAAAAGTGGAATAGATGAAAGGAGAATCAGACTTTTAGGTTGTATTTTTAGCTCAGTTATGATTATTATATGACCCTGAGGATGACATATTCTATCTGCCTACAATCGCAGTATACAGTAAATCTAACGGTAAATATAACTGCATATGAAATATAAGCGTGAATATTGTTTGTAAAAATTAAGCTTTCTGAATTAAATTAACATAATTCATTTAGAGGAATATTGAATGACAGAATCAGAAGGCACCTTCTGAGTCTTCAAGTCCAAGCCCCTGCTTTTTTGCCAACTATATCACATAATATTGCTGGGATGTTTAAAACTAGGACTTTTTCCATACGGATTATTTTGAAAGGTTGTTGCAGAATTTCAGTTTATATATGGTTAAAAACACCTTTCTGATTATCAGTCTTAATGTGCTAATTGCAAATTTGTGCCTATTTTCTCTAATACACAAATCACCTTTAGCCTAATTTGTCATACGTAAATAACAATAATAAACTTTCTTTGTCTTCCATTTTTCAGGCTAAATGGACATAGCTCTTTTAGTTTTGAGTCATAAAATAGAGCCTTCTTCCACTTTATTATTCTTGCAGTCCTTCTTTATTCCAGGTAAAGGAAGGAATATTTCCTTAATTCCTTTGGATATACCTTACACATTTTGAGTCACACACTTCCATTTTCACATTATTTTGGGATCAGCTAATACGTTCAGATATTTCTCTTCTTCAGTCATTTCCAAAGGTTGGTCTCCAAGTAAAGCAGGAAATCTTTTTATTAGTGTAGAAGTGCATGACCATGCACACAAATATATTAAATTTGCCTCTATTCTGTAAGTCCAGTCCTCAAAGTCGTTCAGTTGGTCCTGTATGATATTTTCACGCCCCACTACAAATACAATGCCTCTCAACTTCATTTCAACTACAAATTTCATTAGTTCATACCTATTTTGCACAAAGTCCTTAATGAAAGTATTTAATAAGACTAATCCCAAGATCAGTCTTTGAAGAAACCATAAGTAACCTTTCCCCATTCTGAAATGTCCCGTTCTAATAATATCCATTTTTGTCTCTCTTGGCCAGTCTTTTACTCATATTACATTTTTAGTTCTAATTCCTATGTTATCCACTTTAACTGGTAATTTTATATCTGACACCATATCAAATGATTTACTGAAACCCATACAGATTAGAATCATAGAATCATAGAATCATTAGAATCGTTAAGGTTGGAAAAGACCTCTAAGATCATCAAGTCCAACCGTCAACCCAACACCACTATGCCCACTAAATCATGTCCCTAAGCGCCTCATCTACACGTCTTTTAAATACTTCCAGGGATGGTGACTCCACCACTTCCCTGGGCAGCCTGTTCCAAGGCCTGACCACTCTTGCAGTAAAGAAATTTTTATTAGATCTACTGTGTGTCCTTTAACTAGAAAATCAGTTATCTTATCACAGAAAGATACCAAGTTACTATGACATCATCTATCTTCATAAACCTTTGCTATATTCTTATCATATTTTCCAATTGATTTAATTTTTTTAATTATTATTACCTTAAAAATACATTTAAATATTCTTTGCACTATGGAAGACAGGCTATCAATCAGAGCAGCAGCAATGAGACCATATTATTTTCTCCTTTGTTACATATAGGATATTCACATACACCCCCAAAAAAGTGTTTCAAGAAAAATGTACAATGCACTGTGAGCATACCTGCTGAAAAATAGTTTCCTCAGTAAATAGTGGTCTATATGAATATGCCCCGTTCTTGAAATTTGTCTTGAAGTTATGGGTTAAAAAGATCCCATCTCTCTACATACTGTGGAGGTGTCAAAGATGCCTTCAAGGCTATATATTTACTTGCACTGAAAATAAGTTAGGTACACCATTTCACACAGCTGCAAATGTCCATCACTCCTAAAAATGACATGTAAATTCCTAAAGTATTGCATACAACTTCTGCTTGGCCAGAGAGAAAAGCGAATTCCAGTTGTGCTAACCTACCTCCTTCGTAGATGTTGTTCTGTTATTTAATTAATATTTAAAAAAAGAGATCGTCAAATGAAAGTGTACAAATAAACAATGGATTTATCAGTTCTTTCACCAGCTAGTGATTATTCAGCTTGTCAGGCCACAGAACTGTAACTGAAGGTATGATATGAGCCAACTTCTGTAATCGGCTAATGATTGTCTTCGGGGAAATTGGCCGTCAACTTAAGGGAAATGCAGTCTCAGGAACTCTCTTTTCACAAAACTAGGCCAGAAATTTTGAAAGGCTTTCTCAGGGTATTTCTTGCATTTTCTGATTCAGGTCAGGCATGGAATCTCTTAAGAATAGCTTTTTATCAGTCATTTGTAAACTTTCCATCCACTTTTTTTTCAAAACAAACCTTCTAACTGGGGAAAAAAATGCCTAAACCCCATAACTATTTTGCCTAATGACTTATTTCAGATTAGTTAATTACTTCACTGCATCATAAAAAATGGTTCTTTTGCCTTGTATCCCCATGCTTATCCGTGGCCTGGTTTCACAGGCTGGGGCACTCTTTATTCCACTCTCAAAGGTGCAGCATGAGAATTTTACAGTCACACAGGCCCCAAAAAGAGAGAGAATGTGGATACCAGAGAAGAGGAAATACAATTTCTATAAAATATCTATGCATTTCCTTGGCATAGCAAACCTTGAGCCCAAGATTTTGTTAATCTCAGTATTCAAAATTCATTAAAAAAAAAAAATGAATTCTGTAGGAATGAAAAAAAGAGGAGAGAAAACAAACTTCCTTATCCCTAAGTTTTATTCCTACTTTTGTCATTATTCTTTTGTTTCACATAAAAAAAACCCCTGTTTTCTCCTACAACTGTCTTTGTGATTTAGGCATATAACCCTCACCTCCATTTTAGATGATGGTTTTCTTAGTCTGCTCCTCTTTAATCAGTACAAGGAGTTTTGAAAGCCTAGAAGGATCAGTTCTGTTCAAGTTTATGTAGCTTACTTAAGCAAATTATTTCTCTTTCTGGTAACTTTCAAAAGGCACAGACTTTTCTCCATTTTATAGAGTGGAAAATAAAACACCTATTTTAGATTAATTCCTTAATTAGAAGACTTAAACTAAGAAACAAATTAGATGGACTTGATCCTGCACTGTCTCTTAATTTCTATCTTTATGCTATGGCATATCTATACAAAGGTTTATTTCTTCTAAATAAATGTATTTATGAATTAAAACATTCAAGAGTCTTGATCCAACAGAACACCTGATGATGTGTTAAACTTCAAACACATAAGCCATAGCTCTGAAGTCAGTGGGATTATTTCTGCAAGTGCTTCAATGGACGAGAGAGCATTTAAGAGCCAAGCCTTGCTATTACTGTATATTGCATTAACCATTTGAGAATATGTCTGAGTTTTACATTTTCTGCTTTATAAAGAGTTTTACTATAAAATGTTAAATGGCCTTTTCAGCTGAATCTCTGTAGGGCTAAAAAGGCAAACCTTTCGTGCATACTATATTACTTCTATTAAAATGATCTGAAGTACATGTATTTCCAGTGACCTGTCTGCAAGCACCTTGCTCAAAAATGTCACAATTAGCAGCAGACTCCTGCTGAGTGTTTGATTGCACAGTAAGGAACTAACTTTGTACCTCTGCAGTTTGACTTTAACTGAAAATGTCTCTGTTGGTTTCAGTTTATTCCCCACTGAGCATTTGTCCATATCACAACATTGTCACACAATTTAACGTGATGAACGCAGCAGTTCCTATGGGAGGGAGCACGAGGACAGAGAGGGATACAGCCCAGATCAATCTTTAGGCAGCAAAGAAAATGACATCATCATACATGGATTAGTGCCCTGTAAAAGAAATGAAAAAATGGCAAACAGAAAGGTAGGCAGATGGCTGGAGACTAGTGAACAGACAAAACAGTTACCATGAATTTGGAGAATAATGTAGTGGGGTTTGCACCAGCCTGTGCCAAAGGGCCTAATTCTGGGAGTTACTGATGCCCTTGGCAAGTGCTAGCACCCACACGTGTAAAAAGGTTTGCACAGCTGTAGCCAGGGTGTGGGAAGGTGTTGATTTAAAGGAGGACTTAAAGGATTAAGTCTAGCAATTCTTGTATTTTAGCAAATTACTAAACACGAAGTTAAATGCTGTAAATTCCCGTATGCATGTTCTCAGTCTGCTGCAATCATGAAGTAATGCACCTTAATCTAGTCTGTAGTAAAAATGTCTTGAGGTAAACCGTTACCTCACATTTGAAAAGGTCTAATAGCATTGAGCTGTTATGGATCAGCTGAATCCTTTTAATTCACTGGGAGACACACATGCCCAGCTACCACTTTGAGTTTTACATCCCAAATAGCACTGATGATAGCTCAGAAACAGCCTAAATTCTCCAGACACTCAATTACTCAGTGGGAAAGTCTCTTAGGTGTACCTGAACATGTACAGAACAGCTCGAGGCTCTGATCTTTCATAGAAGCTGCTGGAAGTTAGGAGCTGCATCAGGACAGAGCCCAGTTCCTTGATGCTTATTATTATGTATCTTACAGGTCCCCCTTCAGGTGGGAGGTCAAATGTCATTAGTTACATCTATTCTCCATCTAATTTCATCTGAAACCTAAGTCCTCAGAAGTCCTCTGAAGAGACCTTCCTACCATCAGGATGTCTGTCTATTCTAGATCTTTCTTAACAAGATCCAATGAACGTCTTCCACAATCCAGAAGATTGTTAGAGTCTGGTTCCTATATTTCCTGCACCCAGGACAAGCTTTTCTTAGCCACCAAGGTTTAGAGATTATTTCTTGATTTTCCTTTTTGCCCATGTATTGTCCTGATGTATGAATGATGTATATTCATTGACTCATACAAATTGAAGGGAAGGCTAAGAGTACCCCTCAGCTCAGTGACTGCTCATTGGGACGGTGGGTTTGCTGCTAGAAAGGTGAGCCTAGATTGTAACAGATGTGCTCCACACAAACCAAACATCAGCATGGTCCTCACGTGGCTGTGGCGACCAAGAGACTGGAAACACTGAGGTGAGCAAAGCCTGCAGAGGAGGGTTTCTGCTTATCTTTCTAGCTCAAAAACAGTGAACAGGCAGTCAGTCACCGGTGCTGCCACATCCATCATCAGCTATGTTTCCACTTGTAAATTAAAGGGGAGCAAGACCTGTTCCTACGGTCATGCAGATATTTTTAGTTGCTAGTGCATACCGTGATGTAGTCCTAGCCCATGTCAACAAGCGCTCTCCCAGACAGAGTCCAGGTTTAGGTGTCACCTCCATGGGACTGTTGTCAAAGGCAACCTGCATGAGGTGCACCACTTCACAGGTAGAAAGACGAGTTGCATGGACATGAGGGTCTCACCAGTAGAACCAGAGCATGGGTCTTGGGCCATTTTATTCACTGGTAAAGCCAGAGCATCCTCCATGCAAGCTGTGAAACATAGGTTTAAGTCCAAGCACACAGAAGAGGAACCTGAATTTGGGCCTGACACCCCCCAAATGGATGTGACAGCTATTATCTCATAGTTAAGACTTCTCCCAGAAATGTGACTTGAAGTCATTGGCTTTTCCTCCTGGCTCTGTCAGATGGCTTTCTCAATGATGTCTGCTGTGACTCTAACCCTTCGCTCCTGGTGGTTTGTTCTGGGGAGTGAGGGGCTAACTCAGGAATTTCCTTGGGTAACAAAGAGCCTGGAAGCTTCCTGCTGGCACTGGGATCGTCCTGCCCTGCTGGAAGCTTCCTGCTGGCACTGGGATCGTACCTTCTCCTGCCCTTGTCAGTGTCTTGAAGGATAAAACCTGGATATTCCCTATCACTGACATGTGCAAGAATTATAACCAGATATAGCCTGCCTGGCTGATGGCTTCATGAATAATTATGGCAGATACAGCAGAGCTCTGTGCTTTGGTCTAGCGTGTTCTACTAGCTTCTCCTTGCCAGATTAAATTTGCCTAGTAAAAAAAGCATCCTTCAGTTCATTTAAAATATTTTCAGAACAATCGGATTTTTCCTACATTAATTAGCACATGTTTTGTTTTATGAGTCTTACACAGAAAGAAGCTGGGGAATTATTTAGCTTAAGAGAAAATATTAGAACTTGTCAAGATCTTTGCTGCTATTGTTGTTATTGTCGTCGTTGTACTATGCTCTATTAATGCAGATGAGCAACAAATATGCTTCTATAAATTGAATCTGACTATGGCGGCCCCAAGAATAACCCAAGGCACAAAACTAAGGAAAAAAAAATAGAGAGACAGAAAATATCTCTCATTATTTTACTATAAAAATCTTAATTAGTCCCAAAGGTTTTTGTTATAAAATTCAGGTAGGTAAGGCATAGAAACTTTTTGTCAAGCAGACTATGCAAAAAGTAGGACAGTGACACAAAAAGAGTTGCAAATTAAGCTAGTCTTGTATTCTAACAAGTGAAATATTTATAAACCTACAGAGTTATCTACCCATGGAACAGGTAGGGTGGTATAAATAAATTAAACTGCAGAAATTAATACATTCTTTTAATTGAATTTATCCTTGAAAATTAATAGAATTTTACCAATCTTTGAGGCAAAAACTGTCCATATATTTTCTTCTATATTACAGGGGAAAAATTATTAGTGTCTTGTAGTATGGTGGTTGCAAATTAAATCTGGAGTTTTACAGCAATTTGAGCATCATAGGGAAATTATCTTTCCCTGTCTATATCTTTCAGCATCCACAGCTAGGAATTTAAAGCTAGGTTTATAATATTTTTACTTCCCTGAACGATTACCCACAGCTATATTATAGCTAATCTAAAAGCTCCAGTTCTAGAAATGCACAGAACAAATCAGTAAATGGACGATAGCTTCTGGCACCTCATGGCAAGAAATCGGTGCTTGAATATGACACATGGAGAAATATATCTTGAATTCCTGCATTCTCTCTCAATTTGACCTCTGTTTACAGTCTGTGATTAAGTGTTCATACAGAACTGTGCTCCACTCCAAACTTGTATTTGGTGTATGCATTGGAAAACAAAAAGGCACTTTGCTTACTCAAGTGGTGAAGGCATCCTCTTATTTTAAAACCAGACTGGATAGCTGACTTAGCGTTCTCGTTTACCTTTGTCATTGTTCAGCATTCCATTCTGACACACTGGTCATATCTTCTTTTGAGACCTAAAACTTGTACTCCAATACTTGAGTGTTTTGATTATAAAATTAATAGGTAATCTTGTAAACTATTTCCCACAGGTTTCTCTAGCTTCTCTCTATAGAAAACTATTTGCAATCTGAGCATGGCAAGGACATCTGCTTTGGTGAATGACAAAGGAGTAACCCCTACCCTTTTCACAAATTCCACATGGGCTGAGCTGTGAGACAGGTGTGATGTCAGAAAGTTGTACATGCACGCAGAGAAAAAAAACCAAAAACGTATCTATGGGCCTTCAGTATTGGGGCTAGGTGGGGTGACAATTATCCACCTAACTCCTTATTGCAAGTCAAGCCCTTAAAACCTAAATCTTACTGACTTCTGTATACAGATGTGGGAGGGAACTATATAAAAAGCTGATTTAAGACTTTGTATTTTTTTTAATCCTTTAAACAGGATGCACCTTATCTTCCGGTCAACTAAATATTAGCTCATATTCCCTTCCCAGTTATGGCCTTTGACAATTTCAAAAAGGACAAGGGAGGGAAACAAATAGCAGTGGGAAAAAAGCAATCTTTATTTATGGCAATATAGACATCAAAATTGCTTTGCCCAGCTAGAATTCCGGAGATGCACAAGCATACATCAGTAAAACAGCAGTTCCTGGTAAGTTTTGATACTAAACAATGGACTTTTCCTCAGGCATTTTCTTCCCCATCAGCTCACACAGCATTTTCTGTTTATTCACTCAGTGGTATTCATTGATCAATTACTCAGCTGTATTTGGCATGAGGAAAGTAATAGTTCACTGGTGAATCTGAAAGCAGGCAACATGCATGTACTCAGTCTTTGTGCTATTAAATACCTGTGCACTGTGTTTTATTTTCTGTAATCTACCAGACATTTTATAAGTGATAATCCAATACGTTATTTGAAATAAGAAGCATTCATTATTTCAATTATACTGACTTTTTTTTTTTTAAAAAGGTATACCCCAATAGTGTAGTGAAGAGTTATTTATTTATGGGGGTAGCAGTAAGAAAGTAGCCTTAGATAATCAACTTCAAAGCACAGGCTTCTGGAACTGGGATAGTTTTGTTAGAGGTTATAGATATAGGATGTTTTCTTCCATATGTATCAGTCACTAGTTGGGGTGATGATAATCTTGGAGTGTTACACAGCTATTGAATAAGTTTTTATATATATATACATACACACACATACACAGATATATATATATATGTATTTATAGAGAGAAAGATATGAGTACAATCTAGGAATGCTGCAGTCCTGCTCCAAATAGGGGAAGGTTGAAAAGCTGAATTGCATCAGCTATCGTGGGAACAATGCTAATGTAAAAGGGATGAAATCTCTTTAGTTCTCATTGGTAATTCTGTGCCTCTGTCTTTATAGAGAGAAAGACAGATCTACCCTGAAGACCTTCTTAAATATATCTTGGGAAGAATATAATACAGTAATAAAGGAAAAGGGGAAAGCATTTCATAAATAATAGCACAAGCATAGTATATCTTAAACATTTACAGAAGGGAATATTTTTAATACATATATTATAAAAGTTCAAAAAGCCTTGAGCTAGGGGAAGGCCAATTGCATAAAGCTTTCTCAACATTGTACTAAAAATGTGAAACTTATCAAACTTTATTGTTGTTAGAAAACCAGACCGTAACTCCCAAGACCTTTATGAATATGAAAACATTTGCAGAGTTTGGCCAGCTGATATCTCTGAGAACGTAACTCAGTTATTTTAAATCTATCATGAGGATACTTGTCTGTGTCAGCCAAAATCCAACAACCACAGCAAACCCCAAAAACAGAAAAAGCAGGACTGTTACAACCAAATCTGTACAAGTCCATGCTCTCTGGACTGACCAAGTTAGTTGTTGTAGGAGTCTAACAAAATGCAACAGCATAGATTTTAACGTAATTTCCTGTAATTAGCGGGAACTTTCCTTCTGGAGTAGTCTGGGCTGGGTGGTCTCAATTATGTGCTTTTTTTTAAACAATTTTTTGTTTATTTAAAATGAATTTTAATTCTGGGAAAAAAAAAAAAAAAATCAAAGCCTTCAGAACCTTGTAAAGGTGCTTGTTTCAAAGTGCAAGTAAACATAACTAAAAACCCTCAGGCTGTTTTTATGATACAGAGAGGTTTTTAAGATAATTAAAGTATAAAGCCAAAAAATATTCTTTCACCATTACTTTCACAATCCATAATCCTAGTTCATATGGTCAAGCATTACATATTTACTGACATATTAATGAATATCATGATCAGATGCCTCAATTTGCTTCTTGTATACAGAATTTTCACCTCTCCCGATATATATATAGAGATATATATATGTATCACTAGTAGGAGAAAGGTGAAGTTTTATTTTCAATTCAACTCTGTTCTTATTCTGGCTGTTCTTCCCGAAAATTAAATCCTTGGCACCCATGCTTATACATGAATCTATTACAAAGAAATAGATTTTGGGATGAATTTTGCAGACTTCTGCAAGTTGTTTTTTTCTGTTATATTTCTTTTCTGTGATACGGATGTCTATATTAGTCTCTATTTACATGTAGCTCATGATCTTTTTCTTTTCTTCTGAAGAATGTAGCACATTCTATGAATATTATACAACCATTTATCCACTATCAGACCTGGGCAAATTATTAGCTGGGACATTAAGTAAATTTTTCATACCTGAAAGTTTGTTAAGGAAGGTCAGTTCCACTGTACTTTAGGATCCAGGCAATTAATCCCATCTCAGTTTGATAGATGTGACTCTGCTCTTATCCCCAGTCCTAGGTGCAGGCAAAAGCGAAGCACAGCCTGTGTTACAGAGGTGCAAATACACACATATACAGTGGAAATACTCACAAAACAGACTCCTCTATAAATCATGAAGAACACAAATGGTCCAATCCTATTGCTTCGTTCTGGCTAACTAGACTTAAATTTCACTGCTGGAAGGCACGCATGTCCTGCACTCCCTTAACTTACAAGCACATCGCAATCATTTGGCTCTGGCCCAAATATGACTCTATCCAGAACCCATGCCCAGATCCTGGGCCCTTCACCCAGTCTTGGCTCTCACCTTGGGTCTTTCCAGAATCTGATTTTCTCCTACTAGCTGGCTAGCACAGCTCAGAGTTTGCTAGCAGACCATGCACACATATGCATACACACACACAAATGAGAGACCACATTCACACAGAAAATAGATAGGAATAGAGTTCATCAAGAAGGTAGAACAGAGTGCAACGATCAGGTGCAGGGCTTGATGAGGCAAATATACTGACCAACCACTTGGTTACATGTCCCTTCAATTTCCCTTCCTTTCCATTTTTCCATGTTTCTTTTTCCCTGAGACATCTTAATCCCTCACTTTCTCCACCCTTATTTTCCCAACGGGCCCACTTTAGCTATATCAATACCCAAATTTGGTATTTCTGACATCATTACCTAAGTCACCTTGCTCTTACATGGTATGACTGATTGGTTATGTTGGCCCTGTTGGCCTTGCAAGGCTGGTCTCCAAAAGGTTCCCAAAGCTCCCCTTCAATTATCTGTGAAGTTCAGCCATTTCTCACGTAATTCCCCCTTAACTATCTGTGAAATTAATCCATCCCTCATGGTATTATCTGTAATATTTGTTAGCTGTTTCATCCAGCAATTTTTCATGTCAAGTTCAGGAATTTCTTATATTCTGTTTACTTTGTTAAACCTCAGGACAGGGCCTACTGATCTACATGCATGCTTTAACAAAGTTTAAATTTTAGTTGCTATTGTCAGAAAATTGTTACCACACATTTTTTTTTTTTCTTCTTTGATTTCATTTCTATATAAGGATTCTTCTTTTAATTAATTCAAATAATTGCAATCCTGTTTTTTTTTCTAGATTGTTAGCACATACTATGCACGATTTCTAGAAAAACTGGTCCTCTAAGTCACACTAAATCATTGATCATCTGTTTTGAAATAGGACAGGAATGACAGATAGTAAATAACTTATTTTCTGATACAAATTTTCAGACAATTGATTACTTCAAAAATACTTCCATTGATTTCCAATTTGCTTAGCACTCACCTACAATAATATAGCCTACGTGTGCAGCCAAGCAATTTTATTTAAAAATTTCTTTTCATACAACTAATCAACATTATTCACTGTCACATTTGGTCTACTGCCTTCAAGATCCAAAAAGGCATGCTTAATACATACATGTTTGCTTTTTTCTTGGCCAACACCTATCTTTGTTCATGCTGACTAATATGAGAGACCAGGGACACTCCAGTTCTCCCACACGGGCCAGTGTTTATGGACTCAGTCCCTTCTAGTCTGTCAACATGCCAGAATCTGTGCTAAAGTAGATTCGTTTTTAATCATTTGAAACAGGAGACAGGCAATGGATCTTTAAAACATCTTTTTCTGTGATTCAGTGCAGACTGTTATTTTATAACTGTGAGTCAGACAGGATGCAGCTCAGCGTATACTCTCTTCTACATGCAAAATAAACTGTGCATTAAATTGGGAAGAACAACTGAATTTCACACTGGGAAGAATGCATTAGATTAAAATGATGCATAATCATAGATGTACGATACTGTGCTTAGGCACATAAAATGTTTCAAGAGAAAGAAGTGCTAGACACAAGTATTTAAAGAGCTGTTTATTTGCTTTATCGTTTACAAACAGGTGAACAAGGAAAAAGAGACTGCCAATTTCCCTTAAATTAATTTTCAGTTGAGGGGTCTCTTGTTTTAAGGTGATAAGCAACTTGTATTGAATTACTATACAAAAAGTGAATAGTGATAAGAAATGTGTAAGTGCTATAAGCCAGATAAGTTAACCATCTAATGTAAGGGACGGCAGAAGCCCTTTAGCTGAATTCTAGAGCAATACTTGAAATGTAGATTTTTCCTTTCTCTTGCTTGGCAAAGCTTTCTTGTTGCAAGATACCAAAGCATGGTCTTTACTGATTATTGTTTTTCAACCTGCTTTATAAAGACCATTTTTTCCCCTTAAATGTGACAAATTTTAACTTGGGAAGAGGGGACAAGTACTTATTTTTCTTGTTTGACTGTACAGAAATATTTAAGCGTTAATTTTCAAAAGGCAGTGTTGGCTCAAAGGGGTTTTTTTAGGATAAAAAAAACCTCATGAAATTCCTCTGTCTGACTCCTATCATATCTGTTCTACTCACCCCCTTTTGTCTTTGTCTTCCCCAGTTCTCTTTATAGAGCATTTCTTATTCCTGTCACCTGCTGGTAGCCTTGCTGCTCATTTTTATTTAGACACAGTTGGTGTATGATGGGACTGATGAAAATATCAAGAGACCTGAAATGATGGAGCTTGTAGATTAAATAGAGACTGTAGAGCTGTGGTTGGAGCCCGTATTCCTGAATGCTGGTGATGCCCTCAAATGCTGAAATTCCCTTTGCCTGGGTGCTGAACTGCTTTTAAACAGAAAGAGCATTTTCATTGCATTAGATAAGGTTACAGTTTTGTTTTAAAAAGTGCTTGCTGTTCCCTTCCTCAGCTTTTACTTTTTAAATGACTTCATGCATTTTTCCTCTGAATGAGCCCTATGTCACCTTCTGCAAAAGTTTTCTGTTTCCTCACACAAGATTAGACAACTGTCTCAGTATTTCCTCTCAGGGATAATCATGGAAAACAGCTAACTTTATCTGCATACCGTGAAAAGAGCAAATTTAAAGAATAGTCTTAGAGGAAACAGCAGGATAAAAAGGTCTTTTACACTGTCTGGGTATCTTATTCAGTCTGATTCTTCAAAGTCTCAGCCTTTAATTTCCAGTTCTGTGGTAAGCCACATGTCATGACCTTGCTAAGTGGGTGGAAATCACATGGAGACAAATAAGAAAAGGAACTGAAAAAGAAGGACAAGGAAACTACAATTACAGCAAGAAGGACAAGGAGTAGTTCAAAAGCAGAGTTTCTATTAATTCAATGGATAGGTTTCTTTTTTTCTTACTTGAGAGTAGTCTGATTGTGTATTCCATAAGAGCCACTAAACAATTCAAATGTTTCTGTTGAGCAATTGAATGATCTGCTTATTGAAATCCATGTATCTCCTACATCTTTCCTTTTTTTCCATCCCTGACTTTTCCAGTAGATTTATTATTAAATCCTGAGCTCTTAAATATCTGTGTTTTGGTACTGTAAAAATCTTCACATTTTTACATTCACTTGGAAACTGTAAAACAGACAACATCTTGCTATAATATTCACATACCACAAAATACTGAAATCAGTAGGGCTGCAATGGATCTGATTTTGCTGATCTGAAACAAAGAAAAATATGAATTGTAGGGCTGATCCTAGTAAGTCTCTGTCACACATGTGCACATGCAAACACAAATATTACCCTAACCAAATGAATTCTCATAACTATCTCCAAGACGATATTTTATAGTCATTATATTTCTGAAATGAAAGCAGAAGATAGCATTTAAAATAACATTACGGCTAAAAAAATACAGGGGTCAATGTACATGTAAGATTATGTCCACTAAAAAAGATATGGTGCTCCTGCATAGAATATTATGCTATTAAAATGAGAGCAAGAACTTCAGAATTTATGTTTTAACATGGTTGTTACAGAAGATACTGCATTATGCACTGCATTAATTTGCACTTTGAGCTACTTGCTCATCTGCAGCCATTGTGTCTGAAAGAGAGAGAACAGCAATACTGCAGAGTTTGCCTTTCTGTGCCCTATTTCTGTTGTATTTGGTCTACAACTATTTCACAGCCCTGAATACAATCCGTGTAAAGTTTTAACAGGTAGCTGTTTCAAAAGTGTGAACTCTGCATTGAGATGAAGGTGGCCAGAGATGTATTCATCAGGATGTCACATTCTGGGGAGTGCAATTTAAAAACAAAAGCCAGTGCAGCTTACAACCAAATTGTTTTAGCAATGAATTCCTCCCGAGTCCTGAACCTCACCCAGACCTTATAGGTGACAATCTGGCCTGCTTTATCTGATGGGAGTCCCAGGGCACCAATGACAGGTGGGGCTCATTGGAAACTTCATCCTGAAATTTACTGAGACCTCAAGCCAAAAGGCTTGAAAGTACAGGTTTAATTCAGGTAATGCTGAATGCTCCAATATTAGGTATAATACCTGACATTTTCTTTCCTGTTACTGTTGTCTACACCTGAATTTGCAATACAAAGTTTTTTCCTCTCTGTTTCTTTTCCACATTTACGTCCTTAATTTATTGAAGCCCAGGTCAGAGAGGAAATTTAACATAAAAGAGAGGGATTTGGGGTTTTCGGAAACTTGATCTAGAACTAAGAAAAAATTAGTTGGAACTACGAAGGTAACATCCTTCAAACTTTTAGGCAATTAACATATTTAGTCCTTTGAACAAAAAAAGGTAAGTATTAGAGCTTTTATTTTAATATGGTCATGTAAACCAGAGAAAATTTTCATTTTACTTTGTTGGGTTTTATACACTATGATCTATCAACCAAACAGAAATTTAATGGAAAATTTTCCATGTTCATAAAAAGATTTTTGAGTTGAACAATGTAAATAATCTTCAAATATATATAAAAAAAAGTTATATTTATTTGTATATACATTTACTTATGTATGCATGAGTATAAACATATATATACAGCAAAACAGAAATTTTCCTTCTTTTTTTTGCTAAGCTTTTTGTGTTAAACATATCTTTATCCAGCCAACTCTTTTTTATTACAAGAAGAATCTGCAGACAGAGTCAAATGATGGTGAGTGGAGTTATATTAAAGTATACGAAAAAAATTAGTCTTTGATTCCCTGGACGATGGAAAATCTGAAGTACTAGAAAGGAATAAAACAATAACAATATGTAGCTCTAATGATCCAATTTTCATTTAAAGATCTCAAAGTACTTTGAACATGGAGTTAGTGTCACCATTCCTAAAATTAAAAATGTAAAAAAGAGACATAGTGAGAAGATGTGACTTATTTGAAACTGGCCACTAGGCTTGGAGAAGAACCAGATGGGAATGCTCTTCATCTTCCCTGTCTTCACCTGCAGCTTTCGTCACTACTTACCATGTTTCAGTGTGTCAGGGTTGAAGGCTGAGAGGAAAAATAATGTCTTTTTTCTTTCACTTTGTAACAGTGCTGTTAAAAGTTGTTTCTAGTTTGCTGCTTCGGCTATTTTCAATGCTTCATTTCTTCAGACACAAGGTTTAGCCTTTGCTTGAAAGTTCTTTCTGAGTCTATGAAAAAGTATATAAATGAACGAACCACAACAACATTACGTTTCATTATTCTTTGCCCTTTACTGCATACAAAAAGTCTCATAAATAAGTTACAGAATGCAATCCTCATCAACACAGCCTCCAGCACTTCTCATTTGGAGTCTCACTCATCAAAGGGCACTCTGCAATGGTGCCTGGGCTGAGGTCATGGTCCAGGGGAGAAGAGATTTTCTTCACACAGACAGACGATAAAATTGTTCTCTGGCTTCTGATTCAGTGAGAAAAACACATTAAGTTATATAGTTATTTTCGTGCTGTGAATATCTGTGATAAGAAATCTGATCTTGACAGGTGATAGTTTTTTTCCTGTGGCTGAATAAGATATTTGTGAAGATAGCAAATGTTGATTTGTACACGTTTTCCATGTATGTTCTATCCAATAGAATAGAACAGAATAACAGGTTCTTATCAGATGTAAATCAGTGTAACTACACCAATATACATCAACTTTTCATAAAGTTATTCAAAGAAGAGCTGTTAGAAAATATCTTTCTCCTCATAAATTTCTGTATGCATACATACATACATATTTATATATAAACTAGTTATTTATTTCCATTTAGCACAAACTGACATTTTTATTTTTTGAAAGCTTTATGGTGGCAATTATATCCAACTGCTACTCAAAATATTTCAGGTGAAATCACCCCTGTGTATTCATGAAGAGGGAAAAGTGCATGGTTTATACTGCTTATTGCTCTGATTATCCTTATCCTGTTGCTTTCTTTGTAGTTTAACAAGTACTAACAGACACATAGATGTGAATGCCATGGCTAGAGACTTGTGGCCCCATTGGTGCATAGTATTTGGCTTCCACTTTTCAGGCAAGAATTTGAACCTGGAATTATTTTACACTTTTTTCTTTTTTTCTTTTTTCTCCTTTTTTTTCCCCCTTTATTTCCCCCCCCTCCCCCCTTTTTTTTTTCCCTTTTCTTTCTTTTTTTTTTCCTGCAAGATTTATATTGCCACACAAATTTCAGGATAGGTTTCAATCGGTTCCTATAGGAATTTTTCATGGGATTGCCATAAGGAATGTGCGTACCATTAAAATGTGATTGTCTGACATTCAAATTACACTGGGAAGTTGGCTTGAATTCTGTTTTTCCCATGCACCAAAAAAATCTAAGTTGATACATGATTCTTCTGGATTGGAGTAAGTTTTATAAAGACTTACAAGCTGGGAGACAGTGTTTTCTCAATTTTACTGAAGACTTTAAGACCAAAATTATCAACTAATTGTACTTCATCAGGTGGAATCCTTTAGTTTTATCATAAACCAGAAATAAATCCCATGTATTCACATATGCTGCTATTATTTACTTAATTCTACAATTACAATTCACATTAAACAGTAGTATTGGTATTGTACCTCATTCTTAAAACCTGTCGGTTTTGCTGATGGACTTAGGTATAGTGTTTAATTATCATTCTAAAAAAATCTTAATAGTGTCAATAGTCTTCTCTGTGAGAAGGTAAAGAAATGTCTTTGTTCATTCTGAAGAAAGAAATGAGTGCAGACGTTCTCTTGAAATTATAGCTACATTCTGGATGCAGTTCTATTAATTTTAAGCATTGAGGCAGACAAACCAAGATGAATGGTCACTGTTAGTACCTGCTACAGTCCCAGGGAGAAAGGTTCTCTAGAGGGTGATCCAGGTCCTAGACGGACTGAACTGGTCTCTTCAATAACTCATCTTTTTCCCTGGACTGTAAGGGGAATCTGTGCTAATGGATATCTAATAGGTTAAGTATCAGTTAAGTATCAAAACATGAGGAACAATGAACCAGGACCTATGCTTCTAATCTGTTTTTTAACAAGTATTTAGTCTCTAGAAGAGGGATTGTGCCTGCTAAGCTAGTAGTGATTACAAATGCATATATGGATCTTCACAGATCCATCTTCATCTCTAATGACTAGGTGACCCTGCTGCTTTACTTGGTGACTTGTAAAACTATTCTCCGTTGCTACGTGGAGCATCTTCCCACAGCAAGCCATCCCCTTTGTATTGTGTAAGTTCTTTTTATTTTGTTGTTGAATGTAGCGTTAGGAACTAGATCTCAAAGTTTAAGGGTACATGCAGCATTATGCAGCCCACTGTAGTCTGCTCTGCTGCTTTCTGATTTTCCTAGGGCATTCATCAATTTAGTTGCAGAATTCCAGTCTGGCTGCTCAGTTAAAACTTGTTCTTCATGTTGTGGTGTTACCAGTTTTGGTCTTCTTACTCCCCTGGGCTGCTGATTTGCATATGGTTGACAGTTTATTTATGTGTTCCTTGTGGTTTTTCATATAGTGTTAGGGCTCAAATCTGTTTGGAGGAATTTGTACACAAGCAGAATTAGTTAGCATCCAACTCTGAATCTAATAATTAGAGATGAATGAGTACACAAGTACCCATGCTCAGCTCAGGCTTTCTGAACCAACAGAATAATTAACCAAGCACCTCAGGCATGCAATGCCCTTAAGAAGGGATCTCCAGAAACATAATGCTACAGTTCTGTGAGGCATCAAGGTTGTTTTCTTTAGCTGAAAAATATATGAATATATTCTCTTTTCACTTTGACACTTGATTTCTATCTAATTGCTTCTTTTTCTCTTAGATCTTAATCATTTGCATCACACTTTACAGAGAAAAAGATCAAAGATCAGAGGGTGAGAAGATATGAAATAGGTTTCTTTGTTGACCCATTGTCATATATAAAGACAAACCTAAAATTTGAGGCCTGTGGGGGTTTGTCTCTCCTTTAGTAGTAGAAATGCTGGGACAGTGATGAGACAAGGGGTTATGGTTTTTAACCATTTCGTGAATAAACACAGTCTTCAGTCAGCAGAGCACCTTTTGCAGGCATTATATTGACTAAAGAAACTCAATAACTTACTTACTTAGGAGTTGCATTCTTTTCTTATATCAGGAAAGAAAGAAAAAAAGAAATGTTATAAAAAAGAAATAGAAAAAATATAAAAGAGATTTCCTCCATCATATTTCTGGAGTATCATAGTGTTATTGAACTTAGTATTCTGGAGTAAAATCTTAAATTAATCTGTTATTGATTTCAGATATAGTGCATATGTAGGTATATGTGATGTGTATTTATATGTATGTATGTCTAGATGTATTTATTCAAACATAATTGTTTCTACTA
>NW_009226179.1:0-15626 GCF_000690835.1 Fulmarus glacialis | reverse complement strand
GTTTTCATGTCTTCAATCCATGACTATTGGACATCAGTAGGTGACACAAGTTGTTTTACATGTCCATGTCTGCTTCTTGTAACTCATACCAGTTACAAGATATGGGGGTTATGATAGAGGGGTTATGATAGATGAGGGTGTCAGGTCAGTATTGGAAACATTCAAAAAGACAAATTAAACTACAGTAATTATTAATAAATGAATATAGAACAAGTGATTCCACTTTATAAATTCATTATTTGTCCATGACTTGAGTAGTGTGTGCAGTATATGTTAGAACTGGAAAAAGTGCAAAGGACAAAAACTGTTGTCACAGTTTGTATGGAACATCTTCTCTATGAGAAGCAGTTGAATAATCTAGGTGTAATCACCCTGGAAAGGAGATGACTCGGAGGAATATGGTGGAGGAGTTTTAAAAGATTAGTAGCATGAGAGGATGGTAGGAAATGACTGCTCACTGTCTTTTCCAGTATGAGAACTAGGATTCATCAAACGAAGCTACAGGAGATGACAAAGCAAACTTAAGATGTTTCTTTGTGCAATATCCTGCAGACACAAGCAAACACTTTACTGTAAGAGTGGTCAAACACTGGTACAGATAGCCCAGAGAGGTTATGGAGTCTCCATTCTTGCAGATATTCAAAACCCAACTAGACACACTTCTGAGCACCCTGCTTTAGCTGACCCTGCTTTAAGTAGGGAGGTTGGACTACTACACAATCTCCAGAGGCCCTTCCCACCTCATCCCTTCTGTGAGTCTGAAAATGCTTGTCAGACAATATGTATGAAAATGTTCATTTAGTTTCAAGCACAATCTACTTTCTGTGGTTTCCTTCTTCTTGGTTTCATGACTTACTACAGCGCTTTTCATCTTCTCACTTCAGTGGTAGACTGTGCACTGTGTTTATGTGTGTACAAGATGAATATCTGCCAGATTATGAAAATTCATGACTTAAAGATCAGTGTGCTGTCATGATTTCATACCTCATAGGCGTGTCTTTAGGAAAGGCAGACCAGACACATTGTGAAGCTTGAACAGCCACAGATGCACGATATTTTTTCCTTCATAATGTGAAGGAAACCCAACTTTCACATTGTGGCTATCCTACCCAGCACCGTCTTATCTTCAGTAGCTGTTATCTCAGTCAAGTCAATGAACCCTTTGTTGGAACAATTTTCTGAAGTTGCCTACACATATTTATTGTAGCCACCTTCAGACTGCAGGACATTTATTCAGCAGACTTGTTAAGACAGATATATCTATCTACAATGTTCATGTGTCATAATTAAGGGGAGACAAATAACAAATATAAATGTCGGGTAAGGCCTCGCTTCTCAACCTTGTGAGAACACACATAGGAATTGTCACATTGGAAAAAAAAACCCACAGGTGAGGCCAATGTTATTGTGAAATTTCTCTCAGAACTAGTTTGGTTGGGGTTCCTTTAAACTGGGTTCAGCCATTTAAATCCGCTAGTAAATATTAATTCTTAGATATGCCCTTATGATGACTGGGATAAAAATGGTCCAAAGAGGAAAAGAAATTAATTGAGGAGATTCAGGTATACATTTGAAATCTCTTCAGGCTCATATTTATGGAATTCCTTTCCTCACTCTTAGTAGACCACAAGTTCTGTCTTATTTTTCCCAATTAAATGTTAACAACAGTATGACAGAAGGTTATGAAGTTGACAGCCTCAGGAGAACTTGGAACTGTTCAGAAGTTGTCCAGATATCCTCAGAAACCTTCCTTTGTGTACCTGCTCAAAACCTGACATTTCCACACTGATGGCTGCTACTCAAGAAGTGTAAAATGTTTGTAACACTTGGCTTGAAGTTTCATTGACAGCTGATTCTCTGTCTTTCAAAGGATTGAGACATATGTGTGAGTCAGCATTAGATATTTAGGGTCAGATTTGCAGGTGAAATAAATTGGCATAGTTCCATTGACCACTATTGAATATACCTGAAATTGTACAGGTGAGTAATAGTCAAGGAAGTAACGAAGAGATACGAAAATGCCATTATTGCACTTGCAGCTGAATATCAAGCTGGATTTACTGCGATAAATCAGCTTGTAAACAATCTTCATTGCTAATTGCTCTTGTCTTTGAGACTATTAGTAATGTAATATATTATTTAATTGTTTAATAAATTAAAATTTTAGTAAATAAATGTTTCAATAATAAACTAAGCTTTTAAAAGCAACTAATAGCCTATGAACTGCTTAAAACCATTCATTTTGGTTTTATTTAAATGAAAGAAAATGAAGACTTATCACTGCATAATAATAATAATAATAATAACAACAGCTAACACATGGCAATCAGCACAAAGCAAGTAGCGTAGAGGAAGCTGCACAGTACAGCCTGTGTTGTCTGTGTACTGTCTGTGCTGTATATATCAATCATCTCTCACCACTATGATAGAATATAGTCAGCTCATCCATTCAGAGAAGGTAAACAAGGCTATTTCATCTCTTCCCTCTTGTGCAATGCTTCCAGAGTGTTTTCATCAACATACGGTTCTTGCTGGTCAGAAAATGTAATCTTAATGTTGCGATGCTCCCCGGTGCTGTATCACTCATCTAGCACCAGGTTTGAATGGGTTCACTCCAGTCTGTAGCTGGTTGCTTGCAACTTCAAAGATTCTGGGGTAAAACCATACCATGGCCAAACCCAGGATGCTCTTACAATCATCCTCCTTGCTCTGATAATGAACACATCCAGAGAAAGGAGAACTACAGCACAACGCCAGAAATTTGGTATGAGGTAATTACAGCCCACACAATGCATACACAACGGGATTTGCCAAATGTACGTTCCAGCAACCATAGCATCAGTCAAGGAACTCACAGAGAACAACTATTCATAGAACCACTGAGAAACATAATTTTAAACATGCTATTAAATAACATTATTTGGGGATATTTTCCTTAAAGTAAGTGAAAGAAAATGCAGGTCATCCTGGATTAAGAAATCACACTTTTGAAGTTCTAATCTTCTCTCTATCACTACTCTCAACATAAATTTAGTTTGGACTTTATGAACAGTATGACATGTTTTTAAATGATGAATGGATAATGAGAAATGATCCTGCTCACCAAGAAAATAGTTTCAGCAAAACATATCAATTACTATAACAGATTATTTCAGCTTTCTGTGATACAGCACTCTGTAGGTTTCAGTGTGCTTTTGTAAGTCACCTTCTGTACAATGACTGAGCCTAACAAATGATAATAAGAGCATCATACATTCACTCCATATGTGTATAATATAATGAAAGGGTATTCATTAATTTCAACACTTCCCTCAGAAACGTGGTAGAGTTTCTGGTGAGAGTATAAGAGAAAAGCTATTTTTTTCTCTTCTAGATGACCAATAACTTTTGGCCAGGGCACTGAAATAAGCAGTAGAAGGCTCAGCTGATTTGGTTCTGCTGAGCACTTGCTCTAGGGAAGATGTAACTGATAACAGAAGATGCAAGAGGAGGGTTATGCAGTTTAGACTAGTCTGTCTGTTCGAGCATTGCTCTGCAACATGGGACAATGCCAAAGCAGGGATATTGACTGCCTAGCATAACAATGAAAATAATCTTGAGTGTGGTTTGCATGTCTTGGTTTTCCTTGCTATGAAATTTAGAAGGTCATGTTTCATCCCAGGGAAGAATGAGACTGTTTTGAAACCACAGGTTTTTTTGCAGGAAAGCATAATTAGTTCCTATCTAGTTGGGATACATAACGTCCATCTAGGTGGCATCTTTGCAGGTTATTATGAAGATGATTGTGTGTGTGAGAGAGGGTGTGTGTGTATGCATTTAGAACAGCCGAAGTATTTAAGTGTTTCTTCTTCATTGCTAATTTAAGTAAGAATTGAGGCTTCTTTGGGATGCAGCTTCCAGTTAATTTTAGAACTCAGTTGATTCAAGCACCTTCTAACTTCAAGAAAAACAATCACTACAGCATAGAGATCCTATCAATCATAGCAAGGTTTGCATGCTTATTTAGATAGCTTGTAATTAAAGGCAGCTAAAAATATCATGCATGAATGGCAAGTTTCTACTTTTTTATTTAGCTCATCTCCTTCAGAGAGAAGACACAAGTCCCATCAATCACACAGTTGGTAACTGAAGTCATTATCACTAAAATTAAGGCAATTATATACAAATGAATATTAATGAATCTTCCAGTCAAAATCCGGGTCAGTTTCCAAGAATTTTAATAAAAATATAAAGAACTCCTCTTTTCCATTTAATCTTTTGACAAATAATCAGTACCAGAAAGGACACACCTTTTGTATTAAGCTAACATCATGGATCGCGGTTTTAATGAAATTAATAACAGTATTTTTCCAGCATGGTGCAAAGTGATGTGTTAATTAACATTGTTCTCACAAAAAGTGACACAATGTTACACTAACTTAACTTTGAAGTTGTCATTTCCAGTTGCCATTAGCTCTATTATAAGGAGAAAAAGGATTGTCAGTGCATTGTGCATAACCAGATGAGTGAAACAAGATTGCATTGTTTTGAAGTCTAAAAAAATTGTTTGATCTGAACTCGCACAGATCTATGTCTGTGTCCCACACAGGAAAGACCATCGGACAGTTTGTCCCTCGCTGTCTAACTCAAGTCACATTTACTTACAGCCAAGCTAAAGGTAAGGGAAAAGGAAATAAGTCAGGGTAGCTTTCTTTGAACTGTGCTTCACCCCATGTCTTTGGAAATGATCTCAATAGCTTTAAGGTAGGTTGTGGCATCCATTAACTGCACACGGATACACAACACAATAGTAGATGCAACTGCACCTCTGAATTATTTAAGGAGGTAGAAGGTAAGGCATTTCAGGCAGCTATGATCAGACTCACAGGCCAATCGCTTCAGGAAAATTTCTCTGTTGTAGATATCAGCCTTTCATTTTGAAAGTACACAAAAAAGATATTTAAATTTTAATGTATTTATCTATTTATCTATGCTGTAACTGAAAGCCATGCTGGTGATAGCAACAATGGAGGTGTGCATTTATACTCCTTCTTTCATTAGCACAATTAAAAATGGAAGGAGTGAATCACCTGTCGTTGAAATGCAACCACCTCTCAGGCGAATGTTCAAAAAAGAGAGGAAAAAAAAAAAAAACAAGCCAACTTTTTTTTATATTCTTTACAACACATTTATTCTTATGCCTAACTACATGGACAGATGGAGTCATTGCTATATTGATGTACACTTGAATAAGCAAGATCAGGTTCAAACTCTATTATTATAAGTATAGGGGGAAATTAGGTAGGCAGAATGTAATCACTCAAGCTGGTCTTTTATTAAATACAGGGGTGAATAAAATAATTGTTTAGCTTGTAAATCAGCAGTCCTTTTCTATTCTGAAATTGCCTTAAACTCAGCCTTAGCAATAAACAGGAATATATTGCAAGGAAACAAGAATTGTATACCTACAAAGAACTCATGTTTCACATTTAATCTTCAAATTAGCAAAAGTATCAAGAAAATCAGTCTATCTTCATTTTGAAGTGTGCAAAATGGAGATGGATTTCAGAGTTAACATGTTTGGATTCTTTTTTCCCCATGCTGGTTAAAGTAGAAGAGTTATCCATCTTGAGTCTAACATTACCATGTCTAAAACGATTTCAATTGATTAAATAAAATCCATAGACTGGGAAAAAAATGTATTGACTGTAAGTTTTTAAAGTCCCAAGAACAATTGCAAGTGACCCATGTGTGTTTATACCCTGTGAAAACACTAGCTGGGCAAATACTTTCTTTCATTTAACCTGATAACAATATAAATTCTAGACAGATGTTTTGTTTTATAATAATTGATTGTCTTATTCAGTGAAAGAAGTGCTTTTTAGAAATAACAACTGTTCATGGTCACAAGTATTCCCAGCTCATATTTTTTCCCCCTAATGGAAACAGAACTTTGTCTTTAAAGACAAGATGTATTTATAAATATTGCATATGACTCAGCCCTGCTGAGGAACACTTTCAAGCAAATAAGACAGAAACAGATGAAAAAGCTAGAGGGATAGGTAAGCAGCAGTGGAGGAAACAAAAATTTCAGAGTAAGTCCGAGGTTCTAGTTTCACAAGTATTTATTTTGGCATCAGTGTTTGCTTGTACATCTCCTAAGCCTCACTGATTATCACTGTCTCATCTCACTCCCTCAGACAAACCACTGAAATCACTGTTTGGTGTCAAACTGTGAACAACATCAGAGAAGCTAATTCAGGTTAAAAACCCCACAGCTTTATGTTGCTGTTTTTGGGGGGCGTTTAGTGCTGACAGAAATGACTGTAAATGTATAATTTGTTTAATCTTGCCCTGGGATTTCTGTATTGCTTTATATCATAGCAAGCAGGAAGTTAAATGTTAGTGTTTCAATTAAGTAGTTTAATGGTCACTTTAGATCAAGGTAAATTAAAGATGGTCATGAAATGTTTGCAGTCCCATGACAGTTTTCTCAAACCCAACATCTTTTTCCTATCCTGATTCAGATTGAAAAAGTCTTGAAAAATTTAGCAAATCTCAATTAACTCAACAGAATTATTATTATTGATAGTATTACTATTATTAGAGACTTCATTTTGACAATATATATATATATTTAATTTTAGCTTGTTAAAATTCTCAACCTATTGTACTACTAAGTAAAGCTCAAAAATGAAATAAAAAAGCCTTCCACTTCAAAATCTCAGCAAGAAAAACGTAGGCAGTTCCAAAATTAGTGCTTTGAACTTTTTTTTTTTTTTTTAAATAGGAGAGTTTGTAACATTTACCTGTAAATTATTTTAGTTTTGATATGCTATAGTTTCACCCACCTGTAACTCCTATGTTCTTGTGTTTTATAAAACTGCTCTGGGTCTGTGACCACAGTTACTTTTAAGAGGTATCATCACATCTAATGAAGTAGGTGGCTTGTGGCTAGTATGACAACAAAACAAGGCTTCACTTGTCAACGAGCCTTGCGTTTGCTGTGGGCAAAGTTCAGGCACACAGAATTACTGGTTACCAGTTGACATGTGGCTACTTGTAACTCTTTGATAATTCCCTTGTGTTTGGTCTCTGTGTCTCCTGGCGATCAGCTCCTATTTCCATAACAGCAGTATTGGTTATGACTATTGGGAGTGACATCCTGAACTACTGAATTCAGGCTCCGTTAAGGTCAACGGCTACATGGTATTATCCTTTCAGAAATGCTTTTGCTTGATCTTAAACTTTTTTGGTCTGCTACTATGTTTTTAGAAATATTTTTTTCTGATTCTGAGCCTGCATTTGTTCACATCCGATTTGCATTCATTTTACTTAAATATTTCTTTCTCCTAGGTGTTTCTTCCTTTCTCCATTTTTTGAAACAAAGAACATCTTTTCTCAGACTCCACCTCAATAATCTAGGCAAAATAAGTTATTTTTCCTCATAAAGGAGCCCCTATGCTCCCTTTAAAGTCCTATTGGATCATCAATGCACAGTTTCAGGCCTATTTCATCTTTCCTGTGCACTCCTGTAAAGTCTTACCGGTCAGCAGTGCCTTATGCAATCACATTATTGTTGGAAATACTTCCTCAGATGCAGCCTAAGAGATCATTTGATCTTTCCAAGGATACATGACATTAATGACCCACAATCACCGTATCCACTCAAGAGCCTTTCTTCTCCTCTTACACCTCTGATCGGTGAGTTCCCAAAGAGTAGCAGGGATTATTTTTCCTTTAGATACCCAAAAGACATTGGACTTTGTAATTTTACTGTCCTTATGTTTCTACTACTGCATTTGTCATAGCTTCCTGCTCCTTTTAAATGGTATTTTGAGTATCCAGTACATCTCCTCTGCATTGTCTCTTGGCTCTCTGACAGTCATAACTGTTACTAATGTGCTTCTCTTTTTGTGCCAAATTCACAACGCAAATAATGATAATTAAGAAAAAAAAATCTTGTTTGACCATTTTTCTGATCATCACTAGAATACTTTACGGTACTTTAATATTTCTCTTGAATTTTAGACCCCAGGCCTAGATGTGGTATTACAGTGACAAGCTTGGCAATGCTGTATATGGAAGCAAGATCTCCACTGTTCTTCTATTGGAAGTTTCCCTTGATATTAGTACTTTTGCTTTCTCCCCTCCCTTTCAACCTCACATCTCCTGCCCCTAACTGGCTTTTGTTCCTTCAGTAATGATGAAGAGATGCTATAATGGGACAAAATTACTGCATGAACCACCTCTTGGGAGCCCATGATAGCGCTGATCCACAATATTATTTTCCAGCTATCACAGCAGAGGAAGGTATGAGGTGCCTATGTGAATTATTTCTGTACTTTCATTTAGTTGCAGTGTTCTCCTTTCTGGTTGCATTTCAGTGGTAGGCACAGAGCTCCCTCTACATGTTTTGTCAATCAGATAAAACACTTTTGGATCCTGCTAGATGCTGCTAGATGAAAGGTACTAGACAAACATAAGTCATTATCATTAACTGCTACAGCTCTCAACTACAGCTAAGAACCAAGAAACTAAACCAAGCTGTTAGGGACCATCTTAGTATTGATAAAAGAAAATAGTTGACATTTGCTGCTGGCAGTTTTACTTAGAGATATGTGTCTGCTAGTCTGAGAAAGATATCATCAGTTGTGTGAAGTCTGAGAGATCTCAGAGGAAGCAGAAAGAAGAAAGGCCTGTAAAGGACTGAGGTATTTCTTCTTCGTGCTTGGAAAGGGAGAGAGCTTCTGAAACACTAAAACAACTAATGGGACTTACTGGCAGACACTGGTAAAGGAACTGCAGGAAATTTGATCTTCCCTGTTATGAGTCACGACCTCGAATGTTACAGCTTCTGCATGAGTAACAGCATAGTTGTAAATAGAAATAATGTTTCAGATGCAATGCCAGCAATGAATTCAGCACAGAAAGGGACAGATATGGGAATGATTGAGAAAAGATCTAATTTGTCCGTGTTGTATCTCTTTTGAAAACACTGGACATGAACCACAGGTGAACTTGTCTTTCATTCTTTAAAATACACATCAGCTACAGCATGATATACATAAAAGAAAATTGTTAATGTGTTCCACTTGCAGAGGAGAAAATATGTAATTAGATAAACATTTGGGGAGAGAAGAAAACATTAAATATTTGCTCTATACTTATGTAACAAAGCTGCCTACTCATGATCTCTATTTTCCTGATGCTCCATTAAATTACCCGTAATTTTTAATTGTTGGAGCGATTCCTATCAATTCACTTCAAAATTCTCAGCAAAGGCTTTCCACTGAAACTCCATCAAAAGTGTCTGGGTTTCAGGACAGTTCCAAAGCAACCCAAGGAGCACAGTTTTTGAGATGGGATGGATGTGCCTTTGAATTCTGCCTCTATAAAAATCACAGCTTTTTTCTGAGTTTTGGTGGTCTGTCCTATGCGGGTTGTAATTCTGCATTCCTCACTGCAGTCCCTGTCCTGGTTTCGGCTAGGATGAAGTTAAATTTCTTCCTAGTGCTGTGTTTTGGATTTAGTATGAGAAGAATGTTGATAACACACTGATGTTTTTAGTTGTTGCTAAGTACCCTGCTAGTCAAGGACTTTTCACCTTCCCATGCTCTGCCAGGTGCACAAGAAGCTGGGAGGGAGCATAGCCAGGATAGCTAGCCCCACTGGCCAACGGGGTATTCCATACCATATGACGTCATGCTCAGTATATATGTAGGAGGCATGGTCCAGAAAGCAGCGATCGCTACTTGGTTATCCATCAGCAGGTGGTGAGCAACTACAGTCAGCATGGGTGGTGAGCAATTGTATTGTGTATCACTCATTTTGTATTTATTATTATTATTATTATTATTATCCTTCCTTTTCTATTCTATTAAACTGTCTTTATCTCAATCCACAAATTTTTCTTTTTTTTTCCAATTCTCTTCCCCATCCCACTGCAGGGAGGGGGGGAAGTGAGCGAGCGGCTGTGTGGTGTTTGGCTGCCTGCCAGGTTAAACCACAACTGAAGTCTTCTGGATTACAAATTAGATGCCTTTCAGATATTCTTCCAGTTTGAATGCCTAAGATGCTCTAGTAATCAAAGAAAGGAGGAGGATTTGGCCTCAGTCATGCTTTTAAATATTGCCTGTTCCAAAAGTATTGAAGTAGCCACTCCCTGGTGGAGTAACTCTTTTTTTGTTTTGTTTGGGCTGTTATGTCCGTTCAGGACAAAGCTTTGTATCCCTAGACAGGTGCAGTAAATGACCTTCTGGAGATCCATGTTTCCATTTTCCATATAAAAATCTTCAGATGCAAGATTAAATCAGGTTTTACCTGGACTGGTAAAGTCTAGATTCCCAATTTTAAGATAAATAAAATGGACTGAGCTGCGGCCCAAGACATCAGTAATAAAATCAGCTACTCCTCCCATTTTTGTGTCGTGAATAAACTTGCTGAGGGTACACTCTGCCCCATCATGACCCTTGATGAAGCCATGCTGACTACTCCTGATGAATTTCTTGCCCTTAATGTGCCTGGAAATGGTTTCCAGAATTAGCTGCTCCATCACCTTCCCAGGGATTGACAGAAGGCTAAACAGCCTATATTTCCCTGGGTACGCCTTTTTGTCCTTCTTGAAGATAGGAGTGACATTTACTTTCCTCCAGTCTTTGGGCACTTCCCCCGGTTGCTGTGATTGATCAAAGATTATTGAGAGTGGCCTTGCAATGACATCTGGCAGCTCCCTCAGCGCTAGTGGGTACATCCCATCAGGGCCCATGGGCCTACATATGTCCAATTTACTTAATTATTCCCTGACCTAATCTTCTCCCACAAAGGACACATCTTCCTTGCTCCAGCAGTTCTCTTTGGTCTCTGGGACCTGGGATTCCTGAAGGCCAGTCTTGCTAGTAAAGACTGAGGCAAAGATGGCATTCAGTACCTCAGTGTTTTCCATGTCCTGTGTAATCAGGTCCCCCACCTCGTTGGGCAATGGGCCCGCATTTTCCCTAGTTTTCCTTTTGTCATCTATGTACTTACAGAAGCCCTTCTTCTTGTCTTTGACATCCCTCGCCAGATTCAATTCTGTTTGGGCTTTAGCTTTCCTAACTTCATCCCTGCATGCTCGGATAATGTTTCCATATTCCCAGGTTACCATGTGTCGTGGTTTAACGCCAGTCGGCAACTAAGCACCACGCAGCCGCTCACTCACTTCCCCCTGCTGGGATGGGGGAGAGTCGAAAGGGTAAAAGTGAGAAAACTCATGGGTTGAGATAAAGACAGTTTAACAGGGAAAGCAAAAGCTACACACACAAGCAAAGCAAAACAGGGAATTCATTCACTCCTTCCCATCGGCAGGCAGGTGTTCAGCCATCTCCAGGAAAGCAGGGCTCCATCACACGTAACGGTTACTTGGGAAGACAAATACCATCGCTCCAAATGTCCCCCTTCCTTCTTCTTCCCCCTAGTTTATATACTGAGCGTGACATCATATGGTATGGAATACCCTGTTGGCCAGTTGGGTTAGCTGTCCTGACTATGCTCCCTCCCAGCTTCTTGTGCACCTGGCAGAGCATGGGAAGCTGAAAAGTCCTTGGCTAGGGTCAATACTACTTAGCAACAACTGAAGCATTAGTGTATTATCAACATTATTCTCATACTAAATCCAAAACATAGCACTATACCTACTATTAGGAAGAAAATTAACTCTATCCCAGCCAAAGCCAGGACACCATGCTTGCTTCCACCCTCTGTATGCTTCCTTGTTGTGTTTGACCACTCAAATAAGTAAAGACAAATGTAATGTCTTTCAGGATTTAAAAAAAAAAAAAAAAAAAAAGCAAATTATGGCATGTTTAAATACCAAAAGAATATAGAGCTCACATCTCGTTTTCAGTAAAAATACACAATTAAAGACAGTGGGACGAATTTGGATACCTCATTATTGACGACTCAACCTCTGTTAAAAATCCATCTTTTCTGTAAAAAAAATTGCAGATGTAACACTCATGAAATGAGCTCTGTATGGGGACAGATAGAATGAACTACTGCCTATTGCTTTGAAGAAATATTACACTAAAACAGTATCTCATTACAACACCTTTGCAGAGATCTGGGAGTTTGCTCAAGAACAAAATAGATATTTATGTTCATTGTGTTTTAAAAATCATATTTTAAAAGACTCTTAATGAAAGACAGTCTGTGACCTTTTAGCTGTTTCACTGCTATTGTGGGAACGACTTTTTCATTTCATTGTAATAATTATGTTAGCAACTTCTACTTTTTCTTTTTTTTAATTGACAGTAAGTATGATTAGGAATACAATAGCACCACCTGAGGCACAGTAGCTGCCTAGATGGCTTGTCAGTTCATAAATACAGGGTCAAATTTAGCCTTGCTGTGAGTGAGCGTACTTTAATTATCTGTTATTTATTATAAGTTAAGTTCTGACAATATGCTCTATACTAACAAGAAAAGAAAAAAAAAACAGTCCCACAAAGGATTCACAAGCCAAGAAGCTATTTTTGCAATTCTAATTTACTCTCTGTTTAAAGTATTCACCCGATTAATTTAATCCTTTCAAAATTACAGGTGAAGAAGGCTAAAAGTCTGTTCTTACATTCATATATAGGTATCTCATTAGAAAATCCCCTGAATTTCAAATGCATTGAAGACCCACAGTGATATTCTGAAAACAGTAAAGGTGCTAAGTGCCAGTGCACTGCCAAAATGGCTAGTAAGCAAGAGACTTGTCACAGGAGTAGGTTTGAGGGTGAGAGTTGTCTGACCGTGAGTGTGGCGCCAAAGTGTTAAATCAGAGTACAAATACAATTTAGCTAAGTGGGTCAGATTCATTACACTTGTAATATCAGTGTGTACTGCCTAGAACACCACTCTTTCAGGTTCAGCTGGGTAAACTTAGCTAAAGAGCTGACTGAGTAATGTAAAAATACACTGAACTGCTGAGGTCAAATGGGAGATCAGCCTGTTTTGGCTGCTGTACTTTCTGTCTTAAATGAGCATCCTGTTGTTGTTTTGCAGGCTACCTCTTGGGTATAGGTTTCGGTACTTAATAGGGACATACGGAACAAGCATGGTATGCCAAGACCTGAGGGCTTGTGTGACCCAGTAAATATTTTTGACCATTCATGTTACCAGGGAAAATAGAAAACTGCATGTAAAAAGCAACTGATATAAGATGCCTCCTAAATATACAGAATAATTCCCATTTTAGAGATAGAGATAGAAATGAAGTTTGTGCCTGTTAAGTTCCTTGTGAAAATCAACGACGGAATAGATTGTAGACCTAAAAATGTACACTGCAGCTAAACATTTGCATTAAAATTTAAATTGGTGTGCAATTTGTTGTGAATAGTGCTAGTGGTAAACAGGCATTAAGCAATGATTAATTTGCACATTTTTTCAGATTTCAGATATTAGCAAAGCAATATTAGTTCAGTTTTGTTTGTTGGGTTTTTTAACTTTTCTTCTGTTTGCTGTTATCCTTTGGATTATCCATCCACCAAATGTTATTTCCTATTAAACTGAACCATATTCTTAAATAAACAGATCCTACCTATTCACTAAATAAGAGAAATAGAGAGGAATGACTAGTTTTCAAGAAGCAGATCCACTGTAATTTTGCTTCCTATAAGCAGCACAGAACCATGATAGCCAAAACATTATTCAAGGTATCACAGGCAATTCTCCAATTAAAACATTATTCTAATGAAATATTTTTAATTGAATGTTCTCCTACAGATTCATTAATCTGATTTTTATTTCCTATATAAGTGAAAAACCAGGCAAATTATGACAAAGTTAGTCATTATTTTGTCATGTCTGCATTTTATCCTGCTAGATCACTTGCAGTTGGGTAATTCCTAGAAGACCAATGCAGTCAAAATCCTTGTCTTCGTCTGCTCATTCTGCTACAAGAGAAAAACAGTCCCTGATACTCTTTGTCCTCATCGACTTTTAAATTATTATAAACACTAATCACAGAAGAAGACACGCCCTACCACTCTGCTGAGAATTTGGGAGAAGTCGTGGCAAACTTCTGATCAAGTTCACAGTTCTATTTCTTTTCCTTCTTTCTTTCTTTCCTTGTTTCTTCCTTTCCTTCTTTCTTTCCTTCTTTCTTTCTTTCTTTCTTTCTTTCCTTCTTTCTTTCTTTCTTTCTTCTTTCTTTCTTTCTTTCTTTCTTTCAAACTCACTGAATTCCCCAACCTGATCTGCTTAAACAAACTTTTTTAAAGTAAAGGGAAAATTGTAAAGGGAAAAACTTAGGATGATAAGACATACTTATACATGAAGATATATATGAGGTTATATATGGAGATATGTATGAGACAGCCTAGGTTAGATGGGAATACTACACTGAGCACTTGCAAGTGTCATGTCTGTGACAATAATATTTATTTCATATTCTCTTCTGTATCCTCATTCTCATTTCTGTTAAATCACAGTAGCAGAAGACTTTGCAATGCTACTGGTATTGGTGATAGTAATATCTTCAGCACTCAGCAGAGCACAGAGCATCACTGTAGTCTGTATAAATCTATGGTGCACCTATATTTTGCATAATATGTACTGTTCTGGTACACCTATTTGAAATAAGATATAACAGAAAAAATGAAGAGAAGTGAAAGAAAGATGATCAGAAATATGTAACAGCTTTCATAAAAGGAGACAGCTAATAGACTAGAACTCAGTTTTCTAGCAGTATGAGGAAGACATTAATCACAGTGACGTGCTGCATAGCAATAAGAACAATTATTCACTATTTGACACAATACAAGAACTAAGGATGACCCAATGTATTATTAGGCAGAGAGTTTAAAGCAAACAAAAGTAAGTGCTTTTCACACAGTGCATCATTCAGCTGTGGAATCCATTGCCATAGATTGCTTTAGGAACAAAAGCATAAATGAGTTTTAAAAGGTCAGACAGTTTCATTGGGAATAGATCTGGTGGTGGTGGTAAAACATTGTTCAGATGTAATCTCTGTCCCAAATGACTGAATACCAGAAGCTGGTAGGCAGTATGTGAAAAGAAGGATTTATCTTGAATATATGTGATTCTTTTTTATTGTTCAATCAGCCTCTGTTATTGAGCCATTCTCAAAGATGGAAAACTGTGCTAGATGGATATTTGTTCTAACTCAGAAAGGTTCATTTTATATTCTCTGTTATTTGGGCACTAAAATAGATATCATTCCAAACTATCTTGTTTTATTAGGGAAATACACACCTAGTTGAATGACAGCTACCTAAACTAAATGATGTTTGGTAAATTGGAGATGACACTGTTGATAACATGATATGTTTGGAAGAAGTAGTCCAATTGACGGGCACCTTCCATCGGTAGAAATCTCCCCTTCTGCCAAACCTTTAGGCTAACAGAGAATATAAAGTAAGAAGCAGAAGGGAAAAAGAGACTGCAGATAAATAGGTTAGATTAGTTTAGATAAGGATTGGCTGGGAGTTAGTGTTAGCCCTCAGTTAGTTATTAGAGATGAGACAGGTAGGTACTGAATTAAAGACAGAAGAGGAAGATATATAGGCACTGTGTGGGAATCTACATTCAGTTAGGCTAAGGAGTTCATGTACAATGTACAAGATTAAAGCAGTGTATGGAAAAGCCAGAGATAGTTCAGA
>NW_009226178.1:15559-16295 GCF_000690835.1 Fulmarus glacialis | reverse complement strand
TCCAACCTAAACGATTCTCTGATTCTATGACAAATTTAGCCATTTCTGTGTGCAAAAATGCAGAACCGAGACTCTGCAGTTTCAGTGCACACTGCTTGACTGTACCTGCAACAAATAGGGCACGTACAGCACAGACACCAGCTTTTAAAAATCAGGCTCTGAGAAAAAATATTTTGCACATGAAATCCATTGCTGAAGATAATAATTAGATAATAACTAACTAATGCCGATTGCATTGACTTTAGAAATGACTGCTAAGCAAGCTGCCTAAAGTCACCAAACGGCCAGTGACAAGGTCAAATACTACAGTAAACCACAGAAGTAAGCTGAAGAACACAGACATCCCCAGCTTACTTTTCCGCTCTATTACAGCAAAACCCACTGACTCAGACACTTGCATTAACACAGCTAAGGCGGCAGTGAAGGACCTGCTAAGTGATGTATTCTACTCCTACTGAGACTTGCAGAGGATTAATTTCAATAGCAGTCTGCTAATGACTACTCGGGGATGCTCGGATGAAGAGAGCAGGGATGAGCCCCTTAGAGAAATGCTGTCAGGGTACCAACTGCTGAGCTGGTTGTGATTCCCCGAGCGCGCACCGGTTCCTGCAGCGGGCTGATGCAGATTCCCACCCGGGCAGGGAAGGGTGCATCCCGCCAGAAATCAGCCCAACCTCCCTTACACACAGGGTGCCCACACCCGCGGCTGGAGAAGGAAACCTGGACTAGAGCGGCT
>NW_009226178.1:0-15528 GCF_000690835.1 Fulmarus glacialis | reverse complement strand
TGAGCAAGGTCACCCCGAGCTCTTGGCTGGTTCTCCTCTTCAGACTCTTAAAGTCATTGGGCTGTGTTGACAAAATACCGTACCGTTATAATGGAGACATCATTTCTGGCCAGGCCCCCTCACCCCCTGCAGATGTGGCCTCATGAGCTGCAATTCTGCAAATCAAAGCTTCGTGCTGACCTACCTGTGACTGGGTCAGGACATCAGGTTTCACTCTGAATGATATTTAAGACCAGCCCTGTCCAAGCTGGTCACTAACCTCAAGGTTCCCTTTGAAACCCACAACTCCTCGGAGCACACCTCACATCACCTGGGCTTTTCACCACATCTAAATTTAAACTCACCGGGGATGTTAGCATGGCATCCTGGCTAAATTACAGCCTAAGCAATAAGAAGTACAAAGCCCAGTACTAATACCCCATTTATTCCCATTTTTGGTTTGGTTTTGTTTTTATAACAGGTATGAAAAAGGGCTGGACCTCAAGTTGTCTACATGTTTGTGTTTGTGCCTAGAGCAAACTGCTTCCAAAACAGACCATGAAGGGACATCTTACAAACCTATGCTGCCATGCTTTCTGACCTAGCTGCTTAATTATCTTCTTTTGTACTTTGTCCAAAAGTTATTTGCATCATTAAAGACCTTTTACACACCGCTGACTGCGGCTGGCTTTCTTCATGTGCAGAGCAATCAACTTCTTATTCATACCAAATTGTTCTTTAACTCTTACATCAATGAATTCAGAAGCTTTGAAGCATTTCCAGCGGTAGCCAGCGCACGCCGCAGCATCGACAGGAGGGCACGTGCCCGAAGCAGGCTCCGTCTGCATCTGCTGTCACCGCTGCACCCACTGCATGCAATGCTCTGCGTCTTGCGCGATGGCCAACGCGGGTTTTTAGCACTGAGTCACACCAGATATCGTTTTCCTGCCCTGGGAGGGTTTAAGATTTCCACAAATAAAACGAAAAGTGAAACTTTCCAGGTTTGCTGAAACGAAATCCTGCATGTTTCAACTTTCGGTTTGAATTCCAACTTCTTTTTTTTTTTTTACCATAACTGGATTTTACCATAATTAAGTCACTAATTGAATTCCAAACTGAATAAAATATAAACTTAACATTCAGCAGTGTCAAAACAGGGTATTCTATCAACTTCAAAAACATTCAACGTCTTTTTGGAAATAGGAGGCTCCCCAAAACAAACCATTTCCTGTAAATTTGTGGATTTAAGGAACCAGCAAAACCAGGTTTTATAGGCTAAAACGGCTCTGTGTCATCACTTGTATGTTCCTGTGATGATGTTCCTATTTCCTAAAATTTAGAAATTTAGAAATCGATTGACTTTTAGGAGATACAAAAATCCACACAGCTTTCAGAGCAGCCAGCATCACTCCACACCCTATTAAATGAACATGCGCAGGTAACAGCAGAGTAAGAAATAGATGGCACCTGCAGCGTGATTTGGGACTGCTCTTTTATCCTCTAGTATGTTAGGTTATGACTCACACAAAAAGATAATAGTTAAATCTGACTTTTGAAGAGGCTGGTGCAGCGTTCAGACCCGAGACAGCGACATTTTCTGGTGCAATTAGACAAGCTTCACAACAGAAACAGCTTCTGCATTAGCACATCCATTTTGTTCTTAATTTTGTTTAGTGTGTGACTAAACAAATAGAGGATAAATAAAAAACTAAGCAGAATATCTGTTTAATTATGACCTATGGAAATGGGGATGTGCTGACACAAGCAGACAAACCGTTGTGTAGGGACAACAACGAACCGCTTCCATTTCTCTCCATGTGCCATATTTCAGAGCTGCCCTGCACACAGATCAGCACTGCATTTCAAAATGTCACTTGCTATGCCTGCAGAACAATGAGCAAGGTGAAGACACAGCAGTTCTGTGGTGCAACAGTGTAAAACCTACAATTTATGGACCTCGCAGGGGCTGGTCATGTACAAACCCGCAGTAACAAGGCAAAGAACGAAGGCAATGTGCACAGTGCAATCCACACCCTAATAACATCCAAGTCTGGTAATGCCATAATGTTGCTAGCCTGCTGTCACCTGTGCTCCGCTTTCGGTTTTAGGATGTTTGTACGGAGTGATGTACCCGCAGCCGCAGCCCCGCACGTGGCCGGGGCGGGAAGGTGCGCAGGGTTCGTCCCACCACAGCACGATGCTCCCTCCGAGCTCTTCCCCACCTCTCACGGACACCTCAGCCTTTATTCCAGCTCAGCCTCCACTCCCTGCCTCAGCTCCCACCTGGCTGCCCAATTCTGCTTTGATTCTTCAAACCCTCGTTGTGCCAAGCCCCAAGGAGTTTGCTGCTCCAGAGCAAACCCTCGCGTCCCTGCGGAGTGCTGCGAGGTACCAAAGGCAGCTCACGTTCCCCCGCCACGGAGCCCAGCAGCTGGGAGTCACTTCTTGGAGACAGCGATTTACGGAGAAGCCTCTTTAAAGCTTTCTTCAGAGAGACCTGAAACTGCCCTTGTGTTAAACAAATTGCTGAAGCCTACTTCAGCGGAGGACAAGAGCCGTGGAGCACACAAAAAGGGCTTTCTGTCTCACAAAAGGTATGGGGACAAGGTATAATATGCATTGTAGACATGTTTTATCTTAATACTTTTTAAAAGCAGAATTTTTTAAAAGTTCTAATTATTCTTTTATGGACTTTCCCATGGGAAGCACACTGTGAAGGACTGTCCATTTAAACGGGCGTAAAGCAAATCATGACAGGCTGGTGTGATCGACATTACCCAGTTAACCTCAAGGTAACCCTTGCTTTTGCCAGTGAAGCGCTGATGGAATGCACTTGTTTTCGCTGCACGGTTATAATGCAATGAGATCCACTTAGGTAGAACAGAAGGTTCTACTTTGGTAGGCTGCTCAGCGCTCGTCCTTTGGCTTACTGGGAAGAAATAGAGTCACATTCTGGCACTGACCTTAATTCACCAGTCATTCAAGGCTCCAGATGGAGAACTGCAAGGAGGGAACGTTTGTCGCACGGTTGTTTCAGAAGATAGAGGGTATCTCTGGAGAGACAAGCAAAAACAATCTGCGGGAACTGGCCAAGCTTGCTTGGAAGGTTTTTTTTCATTATCTGGGAACAGTTCACAGTGCAATGCCAGATGCTCATATTTTCCATCACACAAATTATATTTCCGGTGTTAAAATCTCTTCAACATTAATCTTCTGCAGTATCCTTTTTATTATCCTATCAAAATTAATTTTGTACTACGCTTTGAGGATGAAAAAAAACCCACATAAGTGCTAAGCATATTTGCTTATATTGTTTCGTGTCATTACTGTTGCATATGGAGTTTATTCTTTCTTCAGTAGAATACACTTAACCACCTGTAACAATTAAAGATTAAATCAAACATCAAATCTTCATTATGTAAATAAGTCCCCATTTTAAATGACTAAAAATAAACATGTGTGGGTTTTGGGGAAATTTCCTTTCTCAGACAATTTCATTCTTTTGCTCTTTCTTTTGTATTAAAAATGTCCAGTGCTTCTGCAGGCTTTAAAGGAAACCAGTTATAAAACGCTGGGCGCCAAATCAAGAATTTAAAGCAAAGAATATCTCGCAGCACAACTCTTTCTTTAAATGAAAAGAAAGACAGTCTATCTTTTTTTCTGATTAATACATTTTAATGATATACGGCATTGGATCTGGCTCGTTTCTATTTTCATAGACTTTTAATGCTGCTAAGATACTAAGATGCTTTTTTCTGAAGTCTAATTTCTTCCTTCATGGAAAAACTCCATATGCAAGCCACAGGCTGGGATCCCAGATCATACACACCAATTCAGTTAAAGATCTATTTATCATTTTTAATACATGAGGCACATCACTGCTTTATTTTGTAATACCCTGTTAGGAATAAAAGTTTGATACATATGGCAAGCACTTATATCTATCATACATATGGCAAGCGCTTTGATACATATGGCAAGCAATAATTTCATCTCCTGTCAAAGGAGCGGCAAGACAGCTCCATGTCACCAGACGTGGATTTGACTCTTTCTGCACTATTACCTGTGGAGAACACAGAAATTTTTGGCAACTTTTAGTGGAAAAGTGATGACCCATAATGAGGTATGGATTGACTGCTTTAAATCCGATTGCTGCTTCAGCGAGTGACCTGGGACAGGGAGCCCTGGGACAGGCTCTCCTGCCCGAGCTTCCTGCGGGCTGGATACCAGCCATTTCTTGTCCAACAGCCATCGATTTGTGTTTGTGACATGTGCTTGAAATAACACGCCTGGCTCTTGCTGTACGTACCGTGGCCCTGATGCTCATCAACACTTGAGTTAGGTTTGGCTTTCCCAAGGCAAGTCTGCATGCTGGCGGCTTCCAATGGTGCCCAAGAACTCAGCTCCCTCATCTGCTGCGGGTCCCGCTCTCCTGAGAGTCCAGGCTACGTGTAGGTACTTGATCAGTCTTTTCTGTTCGTTTCTGCTCCTCTTCCAGAGTGAACCAGCAAGTTCCTTCTGAGATGCAGCCAAGGCACAGCTTGCACCAAGGACTATCCCCAGAAGAGCTCCTGTCCTACTATCTTGCAGGATGTCCCCTGTTCAAAGCTTTCCCCCTCTAGACTATATTGGCCATGTCCATCTGGTTTTATCTCCTGGGTTGGAAGCCTTTAGCAAGAAGAGGACAACCCCTATGTTGCAGTTGTCCAAAAATTGCTCCCTCATTCTGCTATGGCAGGCAAGCATCACTGCGGATACACACTGCTTGTGTAAGGCCTGCAAGCCAGAAACTCCACCTTCAGCTTATCCCATCTGCACCTTCTGCAGGGACGGGGCAGAGTAAAGGCCTGGCCTGAGGCTGGGGAGCTCTCCCCAGTGAACACAGAATGGGACAGCAGCCTAAAAGGAGCATTCAGAAAGCATACGCAGAAGTTTGAGGCATCCCAAAAGGACTCCTCTATTGCTTTGTATGCCAGAAACACTGTGATGGCTTCACTTGCCCTGTCCCACCTTGGCTTTGGGTAGTGCCCTGTACCTCCCCTCCCATCACGCACACAGATATACGTGCTCTCCCCGTCGATAATGATGGTTTTGCACTCAAGAGACAGTTGGCCAAACCACAAATGATGTTTGATGCTTACATGAAGCCTTCTCTAAAGCATCAGACCAATATAACTGACTCTTATTTTCATGCCCAGAGGAATCGGGGTTGGCAAGGTGGGCAGGCTGCAGAGGGCAAGCATGGGGCAGCACTGGCCGGCACAGCCCGCAACGCCCAGCTCAGCCTCACGGGACACCAACCTGGCCACGGTCTCCTTTTCCCACCCGCAAACCCACGCGTGTGACAGCAGTCCCCTCGCAGCCTGCACCCAGGCACTTCTGCTTCCCCCCAGTACTCACGTGCTGTGCTCAGCCATGGAGCGTAGACTCTCTCTGGTTAATAGTAAGACACTAAATATTTGAAACTGCTCTGGAAGTGAAGACTACTGGATAAAAATACATGGATAAATTTGGTAATAACAGTGTATTAGTGCATTGGATACTCCAGTATGCAAACTGGCAGCCTGCTAGTGGAATTAATACTTTATGGAAAGATTTAGGACTGTACAAGCTACTATTCTTGATCAGGCAACAATATCAGCTCTGTCAAGGAAGAAAACAGAAGCCTTTGCATTAGGCAAGAGTAAGACAACCCGTTGCCATGGGTCGTTTTCTTGTAACCTTGAGAAGTGAAAAGATGGCTTACTGCCTACAGCCAGTGGGTCAGGAACCCACAGAGACAGATTTGTTTCAAGCTTGGAGATTTTTTTAGTATTCCCTTGTGCCATGAGTCCTAGAGTGCAAGGTCCAGCATACGAAAAACCCATTCATAAATGACACTGCTTCTACAAGACACATTGCCTCCAGGAAGTTTTATTTCCTGAAAATGTGGTGATATAATTAGGCATCTACATTCTCCGTGGTACTTTCTGCTAGCGCATTTCATCCCACTACGAGAAATATTCTGTAAACTTTCCTTGACTATGTGAAATTAATTTAGTTGTTTTTAAAAGCTGATAAAAGTTTTCCTGACATGTATATATTCTGCTTATTGCTTAGCAGCAGGAGTTCTGGGTTTCTGTGAGGGAGGGGAAATGAGGGAAATATTTGTTCTTGACTTGGTTTGGATCCATGATTTATATGCTCCCTTATGCTAGAAACATTATTTCTGTGACTGCTCTCATTATTATACGTGCTATTCCTTTCTTTACAATTTATGACCACACAGTCATTCTTTACTACCGCTGGTGCTACAGAACATAAACACCGAAGCAGTGGCCAAGAGCCCAGATTTTAAATGTGACCTGTTTGCAACAGCCCCAGCAGCACAAGGGGAGGAATGGCTGCCACGAATTGGGGATACACTCTATTACCGAAGGTAAGAATTACATGGGGACAGGCTGCTTTCCATACCTGTGCTCTGGCTTCGCTTTAAGCACAGAGACGTTACTGCGCAGTGGTGATCTCCAGCCAGCAGAGCGGTCCACAGGTAAACATCCCACCTCTTCTTCGACATAAACATTCCAGCATTGAACTCCAGATTACAACATCAGCTACCGTGGGGTTCACCGTGACGCCTGTTCCACAGCTATACAAGGGTGTAAAATTATGTAATAGCATTTACTGGATTAAATAATTTAAAAATTCTCCTAAGACTGTAAAATACAACTGAAGTTCATTTAAAATTTTATGAAAGTCTATGTAATACAGCTCTGGACCTCATCATTTTAAGAACTGCCTCAATGAAAATCTATTACTTCAGCACAGGAAGACTCTGGGTAGACAGTGGAACAACAGTTTTCGAGCTCGAAGAAGTCAGGACCTTTCCTAAACCCAAAAAAGAAAATCAGCATCACCACCGACCAGAGACGGGGACCATCCGGCCATCCTCCAAACAGGCTTCGGGAGTACCCCCCATCCCTTTCTTTCTGCATTTGTGGAATTACTGAAAAATGAATTTCCTGAGGCTTGCATTGCAGTGGAATTGTTTTCACAATCTTTGACATTTCCAATTTTCAACACCTTTAAGAAAATACGAGTAACTGAGTAAAGTCAGCAGGTCCATAGACAGTTCCCGCTGTTTCCCAGGTATCTTGGTTGTGCTTAAGGCTCACTGTTGCCATTGCCCAATTAATTAGTCAGTATTGAGCACAATCCCATGTTAGTGAAACCAGACAAGCCTCCACCGAGCACAGGGAGGGAACTGCCTATCAGCACATGCTTGGGTCAGAAGCTACAGCTGGGCTCTTCTGCATCGGGGAAGGCAAGCTGCCCGAATTCACAGCAGCCATCAGGCCTCCTGTTAAGCCAAAGCTGAGAAAAGCTGAAAGGCGAATTGTCAGGCTCAGATCCCCACTAAGCTGAGTCTATACTCTCCTGGGGACGGTATTCGTGTTTGATTCTAAAGCACCCCAATCAGCTGATTTTTGTTAGCAGTTTCTTTGAGGTCAGTGCATAAAAGACTGCCAGCTCAGGTCCGTTCAATCTGCCGGGCGACTGCAGCGTGCCTATGCCATCTCTATGCTGCAGCAGCTACCAGAGTAACTTTCATAATACTGATTTTTTGTTGCTTTTGGAATTTGAGAATAGAGGATTTTTGAGCTTTTGGATAAACTCTGCTACCACTGAAATCAGGTAAGGCTTATTACTGGTTTCAGTGGAACAGAAGTTGAATAAGTCAAAGTGCATTTTAAAATCTAGCTCCAGATGGTAAATATACAATGGTAATTTCTTCCACTGATTTTATTGAATAAAATTCATTCCCCGTTATGCCATTGGAATCAACAAAGCTTTTCTAATTTTCTCCAGCATTGAAGACATGGCCTACTGCTGTCATTTTGTCACATATAGGACTATCTCATCACTCAAATAACAAGAAGGTCAAGGTTCATGGTGTGATTATAAACGTATTTGGGTTTACAAGAAAAGTGTCCTGTGAAGAAGCAACTCCATGACTCCGAGTGAAGAGCAAGCCCAGTCCCCAAAATTAAACAGGAGCAGGCCATTTCAGTCGTCCAGCTGTTCATACGCATGCTCTGAGAGTCTCCAAAATGTTCCCTGCTAACCTACCTCCCGTGAAACTTCAGTCCAAGTCATAGCTGATGGTCTCAGAAGAAGATGAACAGCGGTCTTTCAAGAGTCTGGCTCTCGGGGCACTGCACCAGCAGGTCTGAACTGCTCCTGTGCCTGGGGCTCAACCCCTGCGCTGCTGCCCTGGCCCGGGAGCTCAGCCCCAGCTCCTGCCCTGGCCCCAGCCCTTGCCTCAGATGGGTCTACGTGGTAGGTCTTGCCAGGCTGACCTGGGCCTGCTTCATCGCCTCTCCTTGTCTGATGACTGCTGGGCTGTTGCCAGAACTTGTTACTATCACCAAACTGGCCCTGTTTGGGCTTATCTGACCAAAAAACTCAAGTACCTGGTGACACAGTAACTAAAATCTCAGACTGTCTGTGCTGCCCATCGCTGTTTCACTTAGCCACCCGGTGCTCCACATTGACCAACTGCCCCAACAGCAGACCTGCCGTGTTCGAAGAGCAGCTACTTCTGCAGCGTCTGCACGCTAACAGAGACAACCTAGACTTGTCTGGGCTTTCTATGCTCCAAAACAAACCACGGTTCCATGTATCAAGCAGTAAAATAAAAATATTGATCCTCCTGTGTAACAATTTTATAGAGAACTCAAGCGTGTCTACTTTGAAGCTAAAAATCATGCTTAACAAAGACACTTTTCTGATGAAATTCAAGAGGCAAGCATCTTTTGGACAAAATGTATTAAATCTTCAACTCCTTGCTAATTAGCACAGCTTGAAGACTCGCACACAGATGAAGCTATGTCCCTGCCAACGACTAGTCTACTGAGCGCACAGATTTGCCACATTTTCATGCTGAATGATATATACTCCACAACTAGCAAGTCTCACTGACCTAAGCATAATTATTTGCAAATATAACAATACTGAATTAAATAATGGTAAAAATCTGATTCTAACTGAACAAATCACATTTTTACATCAGAAACGAGCAATTAAGTTACATGGGAGAACACACAAAATAGGAAAATTCCAACAAAGTGGTTAGGGAAAACAGTATTTGAAATTGGCAATTATTTTAATTACACCTATTGAAGATGTGCTCCTCTTGGAGAGACAATATTTCTTCTTTTTTACTTTTCTCATCTTGAAATGTAGATAGCATTTAATTACATTGATATGCAATGGACAAAAACATTATCGCACCAAATATATATAAAAGTTTAACTTAATTTTAAGTTGTAGAAATGCATGAATTGCATCGGCTAAGATTTGACCCCAGGGGTCCACAAGTAAATGGTTATTTGATGCACTGGAATGGTTTCCCATGTGCTATGCATGCGTATGTAGCTGTCAGAGCTGACTCAGTTGTCTTCTTATAACTGCGGCAATCCTGCTCCTGGGCTCATTCAGCGAAGCCGCCCTTCCTCTTGGAGGATGCGGTGGGGTTAGAGCCGGCAAGCCCACACTGCCGCTGCTGTTACGCTTACTGGAGGTGGGTGCCTTAGCAGCTCTTGAAATACCAAACTGTCCGGAGAGATTGATTTCCTTCCCGGCGCTGGGGCTTGTGCGGCTTTTCTGTCCGTAATCAGCGAGCAGGGCAGCAGAGGAGGTTAGGCTGCCCTGAGTCAGGGAACACAGCGATAACGGGAAGTTTCCACTGAGCTTTTTTAGTTCCAGTACTTGTTCCCTGGCTTGAGTCAAAGCTGCAGTCAGCTCATAGCGTTCCTCACACTCTCTGCGCACTGTCTCCTGGAGAAGAGTGTTCTACAAACAGAAACAAACACTGGCTTTACAAAATGCCGTTAGTCAAAAACTGTGCCTATTCAGCTCCTCAGGCTTCAGGCAGGGGTGGCCGGAGGGTACTGACGCACACAAATCTTTCAATACTTCCCCATATTTTGGTTTCTCTGAAAGTCACTCAAAGGACATACATCAGCGTTTACACACCCTTCATTCCCTCAGGAGACAGTGGAAAATATGAGGTAAGTTATCAGAAGTTGCTTCTGATCTCCTGCCATCCTCCAACTAGGAGGAAACTGGGAATGCTGCTCTGGGAAAGGAAAAAGCAACAAACAGAGGTTGAGTATTACTGCGCCACTTCATTATGATAAGATGTTCAAGAAGTTATCCTCCTCTGTAGCTTAAATAATTGTGCACTGATTTCTTTTGTGACGGCATTCTTTATTGATCATTATTTCCCAAATAATTGGGATAAATGATTTTCAGTCTAGTGGTTTTCACAAACTTTGCACTGTGATTACTGATACCTAAATGGGAAGTTACTGGTACTGGGCCTTGAGCAGACAACCGAAACTGTTTCCATCTTACAGAAGTCCCCAAGTTGGTATATTATGTACAAGTTATTTGTGATGCTAATTTTCCTAGTTTCCAGCTGAAACAAAAAGTAAATAAAACACAAGGGACAGCATCACTAAATTGATTCATGAAAGTCAGAACTACTGGAAGTACTAATACAAGCAGAAAATACCCACTTTTTTGTTCTTCTAAGGAAGCAATTGTTGCTGACACAGGAGGTCCATGAGAATGGAAAGGAAGCAATCATCAAGGCAGGCTCCAGCACAGAGAGTGATGATCGAGTCAAATGGAGAACACTCTGTCATGCACAACCCCATTGACCTGACACAAACATTTCTATGTAAAACCTCTTTAGTGCTGGAAGTATGAGCTGTAGGCCGAGTCAGATCACATATCACCTTGCAGCGAGGACAAACATTCGTATTTGAAATTCTCTATGCAATTATGACAGTGGGTGTATACAAGGAAGAAAATGTGTAAGAAAGATAATCTCAATAGCACTTTTTTGACATTTTGAAGAGCGAATACTGGTGTTAGTAAAGTCAGAGCACAGAAGTGTGTTCCCACTAAAGTGAAAGGTGGTAAGCTCTGTTTAGCCAAGAAGAAGTTACTAAAACTATTAAATTTTTGCCTGTGTGTTCCCATCAAAACTTGAAAAATGATGGAGAAATGAAAAGTCCTTTGTTGGCCAATTTTTTTAGATTTTAAAATTTTACTTTGGTCAAAGATCTATAGTGGATGTAGAGTGGAAACACAGAAGTTCTGCTCAGGCTGTCTAACCTCTGTGCCGACTGCAAGCAAAGGAGCTGTTGGAGAAGGAACATAACTACATGCAGAGGTAGAAGTGGGAGAGATGTAAATATCCAAAATAACTTACTCTCTGAATACGTAACTCTACAGACAACTTAATGAAAGGAAGTTAGACATTACTTTCCCTGCCACTCAGATGGTCACTGATAGTCCACGAAATTATCTGGGAAGTGTTACCTGCAAATCTGAGAAAGTATTGTGGTGCAAAGTTTATCTTAAAACCAGTTTCAATTTTCAACCACTCTTATCTCCTCATTTCCTAATAAAATTATATTAGAGGAGGAACTCTGCTTCAGAGTGGGGAAAACTAAGAGCAAAGCAGAGCTGGTGGAATCTCACGATTGAGGACAACAGTGTGTTCCTTACTCTGCTGAAGTTCCCCACCAATACCTGAAGAGTGCATGTCTGTCCAAGAGCTTTTTCCATAGGTACAGGACGGAACGACTGCCAAGATCATTCTAATTTCACTAACATAGTGTTTCTGAACCTTTTTCAAGGAAGAAATAAATATCAACCCAAGCCCTAATTCATTTTGAAGAGTTTTACTTTCACTGTTTACCAATTTTTTTCTGCCACTTAATTACTTCGGACATTCCAGTCTAATCTTATCTACAGTCCCTGACTTCACTGTTTTCACATTTCTCATAGAGCAGTACACCTCTCTGCCCTCCCTTCCCATTATATTCCAAACATTCAGCAAATGTGTGTCGTAAGAATATCCATCAGCCAAATTTCTCTTCATATTTGATTAATTTTTGTGCACTCCTGTGTTACAGAAAGTGGATTTACTGGTGGGAGGTGGGATACATCCCCATGAACACGGCAGGATGCACACACATACTCCCGCATTAAAAGATGCAATCTCTGCCCCAGAAGCCATTCAGAACAGGACTGTGTCCACTCTCCTTTCTATTGACAGTATGAAGTTTTTTCTTACAAATGATTTCCAAAATAAGTAAGATTACTGGGAGGATTGCTGCTGTCCTGTTCAAAGAATGAGAAATGTCCATGTCTTCTACTTTAAAAACATGAAACATGCTTTATTGTTTACTCATGTTTATGTAGCATGATGTGAGGCTAGAGACTAAGAAATAAATGTCTTGCAGGACCTGAAAAAAAAATACATTTTAAAAATAAAACACTAGTTTAAGTGCTTGCTGAATTAAAAATTTCATATATTTTGTGGTACATTGTATTTATGAAATTATGATGGACTTGTTTTACAAATCTTTTAATTTCAATGGTTTTTAAACCAGTACGTAACAGGGTCTGAAATATAGATGCTTTTAGAAATTATTTTAGAGATCACATGTCTCTAAGTAAAAATAGCAAGGCATTTCCTCGGTCATGTTCCTACCTCTTCTTGAACTTGACTCAAATTGTGAATCAGCTGTGTCCTCTCCTGGGTTAATTTTTCCAGTTCATCTGACTTGTGTTTAATTTCTTTCCTCATATTATCCAGAAATGATTCATTATTGTTCTTTTCCATTGTCAGCTGAAATTCAAGTTCAGTAATTAGTCTTTTAAGGCTCTGAATTTCTTTTTCCTTATCTTCATCTTTCTCTGCAAGTTTGATCTGGGCATCTTGTAGCTTCTTTTCAAGAATTTCTGTCTCCATCCTTAAGCTATTGGTGGCACTGGATATTAATCCTGGTATCTGCATTAGATTAAGCAAAAATTGCATTAGTCTACATTCAGTGGATGTCTTTAGATATGTAGAATTAAGTATGAGACAAATGTTGCCTTCAGGAAAAAAAAAATACAAATGCAAATATACATGTCCTCAGAGACAAAAAAAAAAGCTTTGAATTTACTAATACCCTCAAAGGATATCAGAGAGCTGTAAATTAATCAAAACTCACTCAGAAGAGAGAGATTAACTAGTATGTCCAAGATCAAACACAGAAACAGAGGTAAAAACGGAAAAACTTAACTTCTTTACAGTAAGCCAGTATTTCTTCAGGGTTTTTAAATCATAGTCAGATATTTGTAAAGTGAACTAAGTCAAACTGTCATTTTCAGCTCTTTAAAACACTCTTTAATGTAACGAATTTTAAATAACAATATAATTTAATCAAATATCTTTGATTTTTCCAGAATTCTCAAGAAATGTGTCAAATCTTTTGAAAACTAAGGTTACAGGTACAATTTTCAATTTCTATATAAAACTTCAGGTAGGTCTGGGTAGCTGGGAATAGCCAGCTGCGTGTGACGCAACCACCAATACAGACAAGAAAGCAGTTAACTGGCCACTGGACCTTACCCCATTGGTGCTGAATTAATTTGGGAAGCGAAAAAACAGTGTGTGACAACTTGTCACAGTCTGAAACTTTTAAAAAATGATTAAAGCTTTTAAAAAATGATGATGTCAGTTTAAAAATAATTAACAACTACAGTCTATGGACATAGATGAACTCTGGACAGAGAAAAGGTGAGAAAAGGAAGAACTTCCACACCATTTAACTTTAACTAGAATAGTTACTTTTTAGCCTGTTCCATTAAAAAAAAAAGAAACATATGCCATATACTAAGACTGGGAAAAAAACATTGTATCATATAGATACAGGACTACACATAAAGAAGGTTTTATTCCTTCACATACTATTTCTCAGAAGTTTACATTATCTACCGCCACAAAACTTTTCTCTTGAGTGTTACACACCTTCTTCTGGAGCTCTTCGTGATCTCTCTGATATTTTGTGATGAGTTCTTGCTGTTTTTGTCTTTCAATGTCTAGTTCCACTCTCGCTTCTTCCCTGACTTTAAGAATTGCTTCTTTGTGTCGTGCTTCACCTTTAGCCAGATCAATTTCCATCTAGGGAACAAGTGGTTTTTAACAATATGCAGCAACTTATCTTAAAATATTTTTCACATTCCACACTGCCATAAATGAAGCGATGTGAAATTTGGCAGACTGAGATTTTGCACGCTGAGCAAACACAAAATGATTGTAACCGTGGGAGCCTGGCGAGGGAAAGCTCCCGCTTTCTGCTGGCTCACGGCGGCATGGACGGCTCCTGCTCCGCAGAGCATCAGGGCCGAGTCACACCCGGCAGCCCCGGGAAGATGTCTCACAAGCCCCATGGTGTCTCAAGTGGTGCTAGATGCCTAAATTTAGACAGTTGAACTTCATGCTAAATCACTACGAAAACACTAAATTACAAAATCCTTAGCCAGTTCTTAAAATAATGATTGTTTTGCTGGAAGAATTTGCTCTGGAGGTAAAACTCAGCTCGTTATTATTTTCAAGTGCAGCAGAATGATACATTTCACAGTAAATGACATCTACTGTGCTAAAAATAGGCCATAAGCTCAATATTAAAATATAAAGATGTTAACTCTCTGTTATAAAATCATTTTTTATTCATGCTCTGCCACTCAGCCTTGTCAGTGAACAGCTACTTACCATATAAAATGTTTGTCTGCTCCCAGGGACCACACTCAGATGACACATACTCCACGCATGCTATCTTGCAATTTAGAAGCGCAGTGCACATTAGCACCGCATTCCCATCTGATCACGTGTCCCCCTTCCCCTAAATCTGCTGTAAATATCAGAAGTCTAGGGGAAGGAGCATGTAGAGGAACCTCCACAGAACCTCTCAGCAAGGCATCAGCGGGATGCCTGCCTCTCCAAGCATCGCCCGGTGCCGATGGCACGCGGCCGCCGTGCTGGCTCCATCACAAGTCGAGGTTAGAGGGAGCAGCAAGGTGCCACGGCTCAAGGACAGCAAGGAGCAGCTCCAGCTCGTTTTAGGGCCCAGACAACACTGACTGATGGTATGTATGTGGGACAAGCTCTGGACAAAAAAGCGGAGAAACGAAAGTGAGAGAATTGCAAATTCTGGCTAAAATATCCCCGACCTTAAGGCATCTCACATATTTAATATTATAAATTCAAATTTGAAAATTCAGCTATAATTTCCTGAAGATAAAAGCCTGGATTCTGGAGGAAACACTGAAGGCTGTATTTTGAAAAATATTTTTCCTAAACCAGTATGCTAATATTACATTTCTGCAGGCTGAATTCTAATGGACTTAATCATAGCACGCTGAAAGAATATGAAGAGCACATTAAACATGCACATTACTTAAACATCACTTAAAATTATTAAAAGCAGAAAAGCCCAGAATGAGCTTAATTACAATTATCTAATTTCACACACTAATTATGAGCAAAAGTATAACAAATCCCCCTAACTCTTTTTGGGGAAAAGATAAACTGGAAATATTTTTAGTCTTTTTAAAATCAAAATATACCCAATTCTGGGCATGGAATAGGCACAAATACCCCACTAAGTTTTAGCTTAAAACTGGTATATTTGTAAAGCAGACTATTATTATTATTATTAT
>NW_009226177.1:0-10288 GCF_000690835.1 Fulmarus glacialis | reverse complement strand
TCAATCCACGAATTTTACTTCTTTTTTTTTCCTTCCCCCCACCCCCGATTCTCTCCTCCCCATCCCACTGCGGGGGCGAGGGGAGTGAGTGAGCAGCTGTGTGGTATTTAGCTGCCTGCCGGATTAAACCACAACAATTTATCAGAGAAATAATTCCAAGATTCAGGGCTAAGAGAGCTGCCTACATTTTGGGTGTTCCCTCTGCCAATTGACATAGTCTTTTAAGCCAGGAACTTGCTTCCAAATTGTCATATATTTTCCATTCTGCTTCAATGTTCAAGTATACGTACTTGTAGCATAATGACATTTGAAGGGAACGCTGATCTGAAAACTAATGCTGGTATGCATTAATCTGTAGGTGATAACAATTTAATAGCTACAGTGTCCTTAGCTGGAAATGGCTGATGACATCATCATTGTTCCTTGCCCATTGTTTTGGCACCTTCTGTAATGTCTTCAAAAGCAGGGAAATATCTTAGGATGTGATAGGGTTTGCAACTTCTGCATACTGTTGTTTATACAACTTTTCAAACAAGATGTCCCGCCAATAAAGTTGGAAAATATACTGAGGAAACTAACCTTGGCATAGTTACTCATGTGCATCTGTTGCGTGTTTTACCTGATAAATGATGTCCCAGACTAATAGCTGCCCAAACAGGACTGCAAACCTATGACAGATTCAAACTTGCAGCAAGAGCTTTTAGAGAACAGACATGACACACATATTTTTATTTTTCAAGACTCCTATATGTTTTCATATCTTAAAAAAATTAAATAACCCTTAAGACAAGAAAATGTATGTAAGAAAGCTTGAAATAAACTATATGTAACAAACTATAAGTACACAGGAGATATAGGGCATGATTTCATGGATGCAAATAGCTTCAAATAAAGGAAATGTGGTTGTTAATGAAGTCTAATACTGTTCTGTGCTTCAGAACCACAGACGATAAAGTACTAGTTCTACAAAAAATAAATACTTGTTCTGAATAAGGATATCAATTTCTTAACTTACAAGAACTTAATATTCAAAATATAAAACCAAAAGACTCCAAGCCCCAAAACAACTAAGAAAAGCTAATGAAGACCCCCCCACACACACATACACATACAGAAGTATAAAGAACATCTGCAATGAGTTGGAAAACTGGAATTACTGAACAAGCAGCAGAAGTATAGTGTTCAGTTAAAAGTGCTGGGGATGTTTCATTATTTATATTACAGATGTGTAATTGCAATAAAATGTCTTTTAAATTCCAAACACAATTAGTTCTTGTTACAGGGAATAATTAGCACTTGTGCATTTTGTAGAACAGTTTTATTTTATGCTGTAAATGCTTGCCTGAAATAAAACATTGCACTTTTTCTATGTTGTATATGTATCCTTTTGCATATAAATATTTTCAAAAGGTAAGCCAAATTGAATACATATTAAGTATATTAAATATATTAAATGCACATATTAAATATACATATACAATATGAATACATATTATTTAATTTTATACTCAAGATAAACCAATATAAAAAGATCTGTAGTTTTTTGTGATTTTCCATGTGCTTTTATTTGATCCTAAAAATTATAAGATTTCAAGTTATAGTTTGGAAAAATATCAGTATTAGAAAAAGTTTAATGACTGATTAAATCTTTTAAAAACTTTAATGCTTGTGAATATGAAGGGCTGAAAACATTGATTAAAGTGAGCCAGGTCTTCAAAGTTTCGTAGCTCAGGACCTGTAGTACAACAAATCAGCTGAAGACTTGCTCCTAGACACAGTACACCTTCTGTTCTTTTCCCCAACATGCTGTTATGTTATTAAATGTTCCGCTAACCCAAAATATCTTCTATTGGAAAAGTTCTATAGTTTGGCTATGAAATTGCAGTTAATTAATCTGTCAAATGGATATCATCTGTTTCTTCATGAAACATGACATCAACCTAAAGTAACAAACTTTAGAAAACATGTTATGTTCTTAATTGTCTAAAGTATCCTTGTTCTAACAACTTACTTACTATGAGTTAAAAATCCTTTTCTTATCCTTCTTCTCAGCTTTCCATAAATACACTTCCATTCTGCTCATCTTTTTTTTATGTTGTCCTCTGTACCTTATAGTTCAACACTCCATACAGTCTACAAATATAGATTGTGACAATATTATTCTTTTATGGTCTTGATAGAGATAGGTCTCTGGATGCCCCCAAAATGGATTGTACAAATTACCACATAGTTGCCACCAACTATGCTAATTTTATTGCTGTTGTATATAAACTCTGGAGCAATAATAACTGCTAGCTTAAAACTATAGCAGTGCCATACTGAGTTTTTGTGTATTTTTTGCACATACTCTCTTCAAAACCATTTTGAATAATTGTTTTCTGTACTGTGTATTTTTGTTTGGTTGGTTTGTTTTGTTTTTCAGTGATAATGGCCAGTAACTGACCTGAGGAAAGTCAGGCACAGTGATTAGAACTGACCTGGTGAAGGTCATGAGTAACTGTCATTCATAGGATGGGTAGTCTTATACTCATTGACCCTATTCCAAATCCTTCATCTTCTTTAGATGGGATATTTTTGTCAGCATGTGTACTTGAGATTTACTATGTGATTCACCAAGATGTTCGCTGGTCTTCAAAAATGTCCTCCTTGTTTACAGTCTTTCAGATTATAGGAAATTCTGCAACAACTTATGAAAACCCAACATTTTTAAGGATAGCCACTGTATTGAGAGAAAATAGCATTCAGTATGTGTGCACACAAATATTGACAAATCATCTTGACATGCCTGTTTCAGTATAATAATGCCAGAGCTACGTTTTCTAAAAAAATCATTCTTTCCCATAAGTGGCACATTCATGTATTCTGCATCTTTAGTTTGTTAACTTTTTCAATATTGAAAATATCTGTTCCCCAACACTATGCCAAGCTACCATAGTTGGACATCACTGCTACCTGCTGGGGTAAACATGTCCTGATTGCTGCGTGTGTCTCTGTTAGCGCTCAGAAGACACCTTTCAAAGGCAGCTAGTTGTAGCAACCTTCTCATATTTGTCTGCCACTGTGTATTACACTTAGCAGAACAGACACTCACAAAACAGTACTAACTTCTCTAGTTTACTATGACTAATGATATACCTCAGTTCTAGCATTCATATACAATACTGCTGGACAATCACTTAGAGTGAGGCTTACATTGACACACTTAAAAAAGGATGAATGGCTTCTTATTCTTAAATTGAAGTCCTCATAGATGTTGTCAGCACAGCTTATATTGCACCCTCATTGATCTTGCCTTCAAAACTTTGATTTGCAGGGGTACTGAGGCAGAAGCATGGTGTTTTGTTTTTTTTTTCCTTAACTGAAATGGGAGTACAACTGTGCACAGTGATTAGAACAACACAGTTATGTTAGGGTAAGAACCAAATCTCTGCTGAGAAATAGGTCCTTAATTGAACTGTTGTTTCTAACAGAGCACCTTCCTCCACATGGTAGTAAACAGTTTAATTGTCAATAAGATCCTCCCCCCCCACCCCCCAAACTAGCTTATTAACACCACATGAGTTTATTGTTTTATGCATGCTCTCTTACCTTGCAGTTCTGCTAATTAAACTCCTATAACATGGTTATTTTCCTGTATATTGAGCAATATGAAGAAACTCTCAGAAAGCTAAACTTGGGTATTACACATTTACAAAAGCTCTTTGGGGTTCTTAAAGAAAAGCTTAAGGATAGATGATTACTGGACAAAAGCTTTTGTCTGCACTACTGCTACCTTCTAACAAAAATATCGTATTATCATAGGTGCAATTCAAGGAAAAGATGAACAACTATAGAATCCAGAGGAAGAAGACGAGGAATCAAGAAATGGAATACTCTAGTGAAATGTTTAATTAGCCATAAAACCACCTATGTTAAAATAAATAAATAAATAAATAAATAACTCTCAGAAAGCACAAATGCTAGCAACAGGAAGAATTTAGATTAAATCATTATTAATTTATTTTGGGGGCTAGATGCATATATTTGAATAAAACCCTGAGCATATATTTTGGTATTTAATTGGTAGAATTTGAAATGTATTTTATTCCTAAATAATGTACACTGAAACATTCAGGAATCTTTTTCCTGATTCTCTAAAAGGACACACTGATCAGTCATCTCATAAATACTTAGCTCTAGGAAAACATATTATTAAAAAATTCTGTGTAGTCTGGTCATAAAGACACTGTAATGTTATGTGTCTTTAGCGTAATGTGATTTGCTTGCCACACAGTTGTGCATGAGTTTTCTGTACAAAATGGACAGGAAATCACAGCAAAGGCATACAAGTAAAAGATTTAGAAACCTGTTAGTAGGCTACATGCGCATACCTCTGTAGGAATACTGACTACATCAGTTGGACTCTCTTAGTTAATGTGATTAAATAATGAGATCTTCTAAACTGACTTCCACCTGAGTCATGCCATTGGATCTGCATTTCCTGATAAGTTAGACCAGGTTCTTGGTTTAAACATAACTGGCTTCCTTGTACCATACTTGTTTTCCATGGAAAGCAAGGACATAGATTGAGGAAGCCTAGTACAGACATAGGTATTAGGTCTTGTGCAGGTATTGCATTAGGGTATGGACAGGATTTGCATTTGAACCGGTACCTCCAGAGGTCTCTCAAATTTCCAGTGTAGCACTATAGCAAACTATTGCAAATTTTTCAAAATAAGGACTAGTTCCACAGACACTTACCATTATGATGCTAACTGTTGGTAACAGCTAACATTCAGGAAGCCAGCTTCCAAGGTGGAAGCTTTGATCTAGATGTCCAACTTCCCTTAACCCACTATAGGAAGAATTAAGTACCTCAGAATGGGGTTCACAACAGGTAGCAGGCTGAATGAAAGATAAAGTTGTCTAAGCTGGTAAATAGGGAATGTTAGGAGAAGTAGTATATAGCCCATCCTCTTGGGCATTTCACCAGTCATACTTTTCTTTTAAAGTAGGGTAGAAGGAAGGAGAAGAGGGCCTTCCATTGTGTTAAATATTAGTGACTAAACTTTTGAAAAACTATGGGAGATCTGGATTCAGTGGTCTCCTGAAGAGTGTTTGAAGATACGTGTTCTAGGACAGTGCCCTAAATAGTTGGTTTTTTGCAGAGATTGTGGGGAAGACAGAGTAAACTACACAGTCATTGAAGGTAAGCTGCACCACTCTCGAAAATGATATCAAGGTTCAGTAAAGGGGCATAACTGTTGCTCAGAGATTAGTACCATATAGTACTGCAGAAAGTAAATGAAAGTGCTTTCCAAAGGTCTACCGTTACCTTTTTCTGGTTTGTATTTAACTTAATTCCAGTATTTGATAATTAGATGTTGAGGAGGGAGCTTGAAATAATCTCACTGCTGACTTTTCATGTTAATTAGTCAAAAAGAAACAGGTCTCCTGATTTTTGTGAACCTTACTTACGAGTGTTCTGTGTTTTATAATTTTTGTAACGAGATGCAAATGGTACCAGAAAATAGAAATTTCAGATGTCACCGAGATTTAGTTCTTGTTTTAAGCCTTCTAAGGTTTTTAGCATTGTGTTATTGCACTGCTGAGTTCTTTGCATATTTGTTAGAGAGTGAATGAAGCACTTTACACGTTTGGAAGAAGAAATTTTGACTGTTGTTGATCCTCCCTTTCAAGTTTCCCTTGTTGAAACCAAAATCTGCATGAAGTTGTCAACTTTTTTTTCCATAGTATTTCTGTGACTTTTTGTCTGAAGAATCAGAAGCATCAGAAGTATCAGAATCAGTGTCGTGGTTTAACCAACCACGCAGCCGCTCACCCGCTTAACCCTATCCCAGCCGAAACCAGGACAATCAGAAAGGAGTGTTTTTGTCTAGAAAGACATAGAGAAATTTAGGGATCTTCAGAGGACTTTGGAAACCCTTCAGGGAAAAGTGCATATTGAAAAATGTGTTTACTAGGTGCCCTAGCTGAGAATTTTATTCTTCTATATCAGATTTCTTTCAATTAATTTTAGCAACTCAGAAATGAAACATCAGCATAGTCTTAACCATAACCCTAACTCTAACCCTAACTCAGTAGTCAACGAATAGACAGGTACTTCCAGATTGAATGTCTGTACACTTGAATACACTTGAAGATAGTACTGTAAGCATGGTTCACCTTAATTTCTGAGCCTGCTACCATTCTTCACCACCTCAGCCAGCAGATACTTATGAAGATTTTGCTGGTACCTGCTGCCACTTGGCAGGTAGTTATCAAATGGTCCTGGTTAGACCTATTCTCTTTCTAGACTGGGCTCTGGTTCTTTTAAAGGGAGCTGACCACTTTATGACAGTCATTTTTAAGTTCAGTTTCTGTAAATCTTCATCTCTGTGCACAGGTGACAGTCATGGTAGCCCTTGAACCTACCATAATGGTGTTTAAAGGTGGGTTGATTGTTTTTTAAGTCTTCCTCCATCTTTTTATTTATTTATATGCCAAAGACGAGAATGTGAGAATTTCAGAATATTTCAGAAATATTTGGTTGTTCAGTACTACTCACAGACCTAAAAATGCTAGTTTTTCTCACCGAGCTGGTAAAATAAATATGTAAGATTCTATTATTTAAATTTGACTGAATTTTTAAAATACTTCTTTTATATGTACAATTATATTTGTGTCAACATAGAAATATATTTATGTATTGTAACACTTACAGCACTAGGAAAGTGCTATTTAAAATGTAGGTGCATACCTTCATTCAAGTTATAGACACATCACCAAAAACGTTACCACACTTCAGCTCAATTGTGGAAACTGTATTTGTCAACTAAAATGTTTAACTTCGGTAAAGATTGTTGAAGGAAATGCATACTACTTCCAGTTGGAGCAAGCACAGATCACACCTGTAATCAATTGTGGTATATCAATGCATAGCGGTAACCTGTTAGGCTGTGATAACTCAATTGTGTTGATGTTCATACATTATATGGTGTGCACATGTTGTCTGATGCTTTTATATTTGTCTATCTATACATCTATATCTCCTTTCCATAGATGTAACCTTAGATTTTTTTTTACTACATATACTTTCACGTAGCTGATAAATAATTTTAAGAGCTACAAAACTATGTTGCTTATTCTACATACCAAATCACCATCTCTGGGGTACAGTGTAATTCAATTTTTTTCAGTACTTTCTTATCATTAAAATCTTTTAAAATCTATATACTGTTTATAAACATAACTGTATGGCCTTTATTTTCTTAGTATTTCATGTTTGGTATTCCGTGGTTTCATACTTCGGAAAAAACTTCCCCTCTCCTGAGGCCTAGAATGGGAAAGGTTTAGCTCTGCACTAATAAAAATTTTCCTTTATCAAAAATTGTTCATTATTTTCAAGTCTAGTATTTCATGGCTGTATAGGGTTAGAAATTGGAACTCACTACTATCTATTAGGGCAATCCTTTGAGGACACTATCAATGAAGAATGGAAAACATTGCATCAAACATGTAAGAACACTATATAAAACTCACCTATGGGAAGGACAGAAACAGACAGAGAATGGCTGAGGTTGGAAGGGACCTCTGGAGGTCATCTTGTCCAACCCCCCTGCTCAAGCAGGGCCGCCTAGAACACATTGCCAAGGACTATGTCCAGACGGCTTTTGAATATCTCCAAGGATGGAGACTCCACAACCTCTCTGGGCAACCTGTGCCAGTGCTCAATCACCCTCACACTGAAAAAGTGTTTCCTGATATTCAGAGGGAACCTCCTGCATTTCAGTGTGAGCCCATTGCCTCTGGTCATGTCACTGGGCACCACTGAAAACAGCCTGGCTCCATCCTCTTTGCACTCTCCTTTCAGGTAGTTATATACACATTAATAAGATCCCACCCTGAGCCTTTGCTTCTCCAGGCTGAACAGATCCAGCTCTCTCAGCCTTTCCTCACAGGAGTCATGCTCCAGTGTCTTAATCATCTTTGTAGCCCTTTGTTGGACTATCTCTAGTATGTCCATGTCTCTTGCACTGGGGATCCCAGAACTGGACATAGTACTCCAGGTGTGGCTTCACCAGCACTGAATAAAGGCGAAGGATTAACTCTCTTGACCTGCTGGCAACCCTTTGCCTAATTCATCCCAGGATACAATTTGCCTTCTTTGCTGCAAGGGCACATTGCTGGCTCATGTTCAACTTAATGTCCACCAGGATCCCCAGGGCCTTTTCTGCAAAACTGGTTTCCAGATATTCAGCCACCAGCATATATTGGTGGGTATGGTTATTTCTCCCTCGGTACAGGACTTTGTACTTCCCCTGGCTGAACTTCATGAGATTCCTGTCAGCCCATTTCTCCAGCCTGTCAAGGTCCCTCTGGATGGCAGCATGACCCTCTGGTGTATCAGCCACTCCTCCCAGTTTTGTGTCATCAGCGAACTTGCCAGGGATACACTCTGCCCCATCATCCAGATCATTAATGAAGATGTTTAACAAGATCTTTGCAACAGCTCTTCAAAACATATGCCTAACAGAAGCCCCTATGCCATATTTATGATAAACCCTGTTTGATGGCAAGTTCTTATTAAATACTCTGAAAATAAAAAAAAAAAAAAGAAAGTATTTTCCAGAGTTTGTTAGCAATCTTGTGCAGCAGAACTAATATTCCTACCTGGATCATAATTTGCCAATGTTACCATTATTTTGATGCAATAATTCAAAATTATCAGACTTCCACAAATGCAAGGTTATTACTCAGTTTCAGATAAACCTTCACATGGTACAACTTCAGATTAACCACTAGAAGATGGAAGCCTTTCCAAAAAAACACCAACTAATTGAAATTTTATATATACAGACTCCATACTTAAAGTTCAACCCGATTCATCAACATAAACTACAGGGTGAGAATTTAAATAAATAGTGTAATTCTAGCTCAGTACACATTCGATGGAAATGAATCTGAGTATTCTATTTTGATGCTTTCTTCATTTTTCCTATTTTTTTGTGTTTAGTAGATTGTGTGGAAAACTAAGGCTTTACCAGATTTACATCTTGCATAGCAAGCACAGATGCTCCTACACAATAGACAATAACAAGAAAGATAATAATTGTCTTGGCTTTGCTTGCAGAAGATATCAATAAATAGCATTTAGCTTTTTATTTTCTTATGTTTTCTTCCTTTTTTTTCTATGACACCGTAAATTGAAATATTACAGGACCTTCTTACCTTTAGTTTTGTTTGTGTATACAACATAAACCACATTTAGCACAATAATTATTTATTAGGTATCTGTTATAATCATTTTAGAAAACAGAATGTCTTCCCCTCCCACCCCTGTTTTCTATCTAGTCACTGGATTCTCCAGGGATATAGGCTGACTGGTACTGTAAATAGTAAGTGGGAATTGTTTAAGGAAACTTTATGATATGTCCCAAATTCACGCTCCTACAATCATGAAAGACAGATTTATTAGTTTAGAAGGCACCTTGGTTAGAGATTAAAAGCATGGAAATTAATGACAGAAGACAGGAGACTGCAAAGAGCTGATGAATAAAGCTTAATAGACAGAAGAAAAATCTCAGGATTCTGAAAATATGATTAACTTAGGGGAAAAAAACCAAGCTCTGATATTCTTTTGTTAATTGAGATGGAAGACAAGATTCATCATGATGCAGACGGCTGCAAATGTTAAAACATTTTTGGTTAGTGTCTGAAGAAAAGCTGAATAGGGCTGGTTCTCTGAGTACCCAGCTGGCAGTTATGTCTTAGGTGAACCTGCCTTCATCTCTCTTGCATAATTTTTTTCTTTGAGTTTCTTCCATGTGCTGTTCAGACACTGCGGTTTCTGCAACCACAGGATGAACCAGATCAAGGAGTTTGCTTGGAGCTATCAGAGGGGGGAAAAAAAAATGCAGGGGGATTTTTCAGCTGGATCATCTTCCATATACGATCCAAACTTTATTTTGTATTTTGTGTCAAAATCAAGTTTACTGAAATACCCTCTAGATAGGAGCTTTTGGTCAGGAAGGGTGTTTGACATCTTGTCAAGCATCTGACACCTTGTCAGATCATCACTGAAAAGCTATCAGAAATACATTCAGGGATCATCAGCTTTAATTGTGTTCCAACTAGTTGTCCATCCAAATGGGACAATGTTTTTCCTATCTCAGGTAAGCATGAAGGAAACGTCAATGTGAGGAAAGTAGCAAGCAGACAAAAAGATCCATTTCAGAAAAATCTCCCTGCAGTTTGGTAAGGAGGTGGGGAATCATCACCATTGTCCTGGTTTTGGCTGGGCTAGAGT
>NW_009226176.1:1073-8391 GCF_000690835.1 Fulmarus glacialis | reverse complement strand
GGCATGCTAGTGTTGGGTTGACGGTTGGATTCGATAATCTTAGAGACCTTTTCCAACCTTAATGATTCTATGATTCTATGATTCTATAACAAAGTTTGTCTAATGCTTCTTTGTTTTCCAGCACAGGCAGTATTAACCTTGTCACTTCAAGCCAGACAGAGGTGATGAAGGTCTCCCTTTCTGGGGCGGGCTTCACCCAGCATTCACAAACTGTTACAGTGGCAGGCTGTTTTTTAAGGCAGGCTTAATCTTAGGAAACCCTAGAAAAAAATTATAAGGCTGCCTGACTGCATAAGACATCCAACCTCCTCCCTTCTTCAGGTGCATTTTTTAAATGAGCTATAATCTTCCTGAGGTTTTTTTGTTTTTGTTTTTTTTTTGGAAAGGCATGTCTGGCTCCTCCAGTTCTTATCAGATGTGTATGCAATATCCAGTATCTAGCTGCATATCATTTTGGCTGTAGCAAGCGTTTCAAAAACAAAAGTCTACATCCAATATGCATGTTGTTGTACCTCAAAATTTCTCTTTTAGCTAATATTTTGTAAGCAATGGTGTGCAGCAGCCATTTCTGTCTGAGATGTAATCCTTGTGCTTGTAATATTTCCTATTCGACCATGAACTGTGGATTAAAAAAACAGCCCAGCCTTGGGAACACAGAACCTTTGTTTACATACAGAAAAATCCAGCATTATTCAAGGCAAAATAGAAGTTGAAATTGGAATTGTTCTCAGCTAGTATTTATCATCAAAGTTTTTTGGGGTGGGGTGGGTTTGTTTTTTTTTTTTTGTCTAACGTTTTTCTAGCTATGTTAATATTTGTAATAAAAGGTATTGCCTTTGCTCACTGACTTTGTCTTAGTCATGACCTTGTCACAGTTACAAGCAGCCACTGTAACATGAAGCATAACCACATAAAATCTGAAGTACAGGTCAATTTTCAGCCTATCACAACAAGCGTATCAAAGTAACAATAGAACTCATTACCTGCTGTCTATCAATATGGAAATTCTGTATCTGGGCACCATTCCCTCAATTCAAAAGCTGACTCAGCATCGCTGGAAGACTCACCCAGCCCATCTCAGCAGATGGAAGCCAGATCCCTATGATGGGGCAGCACTTGGTGTGCACCTACACAGCATCATGAGGCCAGATGGGGAACAGCTCTCAACTCCCACCAGGAAATCAAAATCCCTCCTTCTGTTGGAAGCAGTAGGACTCTCTGAGCTGAACCCATCAGATGTAAACAGATCCTAGGATCTCAAAACTTTCTCTTTTTTGGTCATATAAAGTCTACCAGCAGCTGCTCATTCTTGAATTGATGACATTTTATTTTTCCCTGTCTATTAGAGCAGCTTGTTTACTGTATTACCAGAATGGGATGAATGAGGCATTGTAGAAGAAAACAGTCACATTAGAACCATTTAACATCATTATCAGTGCATCATTTCTCCCCTGTTGATTATAACCCTCCAGTTATTGAACTTTATTTAACATCTTTAACAATAAATTTTGGAGTATGAACAGTTTGCTGAGGTTATCATAAAAATAACAGAATATGTCCATTTTAAATGATTCCTAAGTGGAGACCAATGGCAATAAAAAATAAAGCTTGCAATATGTGAGTTTAATAGCATGTACAGGGGAGTCTTACACCTTTCATCACTCCACTGGATTTTTCCCAGTGCCCTTCAATTTTAAAAAAAAATGTGAAATAGAACAGGTCTGGAGAAGGGAAGGGAAGGGAAGGGAAGGGAAGGGAAGGGAACGGCAACTCATGCTTTTTTGTTTTCTGAAGGTAAACTTAGTTATTTGACTTCATAGCAGATGTTGAAAGCCCGGCTGGGTACCTTACCAACCCCAGGCTGGTTCTCTTTCTGACTCAGGATGGGGCAGGTGGCAACTGAGTCACACTTTTGATTTAAGTCACATTTAGGTGTCAGTAGACTGAACACGCTTCATTAGATGGACTCTGGAATGTTAAAAGTTTTTCAATAGTACTTGACACATAAAATCATGAAACATCACTGGAAATAGGAAAGGAAGCAGGAGAAGAAAGGGAAGGGAAGGGAAGGGAAGGGAAGGGAAGGGAAGGGAAGGGAAGGGAACAGCAGGAGAAGGGAGGGGAAGGGAACAGCAGGAGAAGGGAGGGGAAGGGGGGGAAGGGAGGGGAACAGCAGGAGAAGGGAGGGAAAGGGAGGGGAGGGGAGTCAAGGGGAAGGGAGGGGAGGAAGTTTCCTGTCCCAAAGAAACAGCCACCAAAACAATCCAAAACAAAGTTTTATGGTTTCTTCAGGACTGAAGAAATTAAAGCAATAAGAGTTAATGGGTATTGCAGAGTTGTGATTTGTAAATAGATGTTAAGGAAGAATTATAGGGAGCCTATTATTATGTCCAATAATACAGAAAGTGGGAAATGTGTTTGTGACCTTGCAAATTAAATTGTATTGACCTGTGTCAATTTCATAAGTATCTCAAGATCTCATGTAATTTTTATTGAGCTCCTGACCAGGATTGTTTTCCTAGAATCCATTCATCTCCATGGAAATAATCAAATATGTTGATAGCATCACGTTACCTTCCAATGATGAAATTAACTAATGTCCATAAGTCACTTTTGCTTATAGGTGACTTCTAAACAAAAGGAGTATAATTCCCCACATGCATATGTGGATGCATGTGATATTTGTGCCACAAATTGTTACTCAAATATGAAGAGATTTCTTTTGTGGTTATGTGTGAAAAGATTAACCTGGGTCTTTAAAAAAACAAACGAAGAAAAAAATGGAGGAGATACATGAAGAAAAGCATCTTCAGTGGAGTCCCGCGTTGCTTGATAGCATGTAAGAAGGAACAGTGGCATCCCTCAAGATAGCAGCTTTCACACCTTGCTGGTAGTCCTGCTGAGTGAGAAACATCCAGGAAGATATATGTTAAGAAATAGACTGTTATAGTTTATAGTTGCATTAAAGTTTCTTCATCTGCAGTTTGAATTTGTAAGTTGCCAAATGGCAAGGCCTGACCCACTTCTTATGGAAGTCTGCTGCCTTCCTGGGGCCCAGGTTAAAGATGTGATGAGAAGACTTCCTACCCTGGTACGGCCCTCGGATTATTATCCTTCAGTGATTTTTCACATAGCCAGAGATGCAGTTTCAATAAGAAGTCCAAGGGCAACCAGGAAGTCCAACTTCAGGGCCTTGGGACAACTGGTTAAGGGATCAGGAGCATAAGTTCTCCTCTATCCTTCCAGTTGCAGGGAATCATGAGGGAAGAAACAGGAAGACCCAGCAGATCGATACCTGGCTCTGAGATTGGTGTCACTGGCAGAATTCTGGGTTTTTTGATCATGGGTTGGTCTACAGGCCTGCTGGAGACAGATGAGGTGCACCTTTCTCAAAGCGGGAAAAGGATCTTTGCACAGGAGTTAGCAGGGCTCATTGAAAGAGCTTAAAACTAGATTTGAAAGGGGGAAAGGGATAAAACCAGGCTCACTAGAGATAAGCTTGGGGGCGGAATGCCAATGTTTGACGGACGATGTGCTAGCGAGGTCCTTCAGTCTGCCCCACGATGTGCTGAGTACACTGGAGCACATCTGAGGTGTCTTTATACTAACGTGTGCAGCATGAGGAAAATGCAAGAGGATCCAGAAGCTTTTGCCCAGTCCCAGAGCTATGACATCATTGGCATAAGCGAAACCTGGTGGGATTGAGTCCTGTGACTGGTGTGCCGTGATGGATGGTTATAGGCTCTTCGGGAGGAATAGGCAGGCCAGGTGAGGCAGGGAGGTGGCCCTGTATGCAAGGGAGGGTTTGGATTGTGTGGCACTTACAGTTGGTGACGACATGGTTGAGAGCCTCTGAGTGAGGATGAAGGGGAAAACAAATAAAGCAGATGTTGTTGTGGGAGTCTACTATCGACCACCCATCCAGAACGATGACACTGATGAATTATTCTACAAAGGATTAAGGGATATCTTTAGATCAGCTGCCCTTGTCCTTACGGGTGATTTTAACTTCCCAGGCATCAGTTGGGAATATCATACAGCAGACACAAACAGGTCCAGGAAATTTCTGAAGCACGTTGAAGTTCACTTCTTGGTGCAGGTACTAAGGGAGCCGACTAGGAAACATGCCCTCCTAGACCCATTGTTTGTAAACAGAGAGGGACTCATGGGTGAAGTGGTGATTGGTGGCTGTCTTGGTCACAGTGACCACGAAGTAGTTGAGTTTCAAATTGTTGGCGTTAGGAGAAAAAACATCAGCAAAACTTCAAGCTGGGATATGGGGAGAGCAGGGCTGCTGAAGGAGCTACTTAGTAAGTTCCCGTGGGAATATGCTTTTGAAGGTGTTGGGGTCCATGAATGCTCGTCACTTTTTATGAGTCATTTCTTAAGACTGCAGCAGCAGGCAATTCCAAAGTGTCAGAAGTCAAGCAAGCAGGGCAGAAGGCTGGCTTGGCTGAGCAGAGATCTTCTAAAACTTAGGCAGAAAAGGAAAGTGTATGGACATTGGAAGCAAGGACAGGCAACACGGAAGGAATACAGAGATGTTGTTTGCCACTGCAGGGAGAAATCTTGTGTGGCCAAGGTTCGATTAGAGTTCAAGCCGGTGAGCACTGTGAAGGACAACAATAAGGGCTTTTTAAAATGTGTTAATAGCAAAAGGAGAATCAGAGATAACATTGGTCTGTTACTTGATGAGGTCGGTCACCTCACAAATAAGGACATAGGCAAAGCGGAGACATTTAATGCCTTCTTCACCTCTGTCTTCAACACCAATGATGGGCTCTGGGACCCCCGGAGCCCTGTGTTGGAACTGTGACTGGAGGTATGATAAACTCCCAGCTGACCCTGAACTTCTTCAAGACTTGTTGCCCCAGCGGGACACACAAAAGTCTATGGGGCCCCATGGGATTCAACCCAGGGTACTGAAAGAGCTGGCTGATGTCATTGTGGTAGCTTTCTCCATTATTTTTCAACTGTCTTGGGATCCTGGAGACGTCCCAGTTGACTGGAAGCTGGCAAATGTCCCAATTTTCAAGAAGGTTAGGAAGGAAGACCCTGGTAATTACAGGCCTGTCAGTCTCATTTCAGTCCTGGTAAAATTATGGAGATGGTTATTCTGGGAGTTATTGAAGAACACTTGAGAGACAACACAGTCATTGGTCATAGCCAGCATGGGTTCATGAGGGGAAAGTCCTGCTTAATGAACTTAATTTCATTCTATGACAAGGTCACCCATCTAGTTGACAAAGGGAAACCAGTAGATGTGGTGGTTTTGGATTTTAGCAAAGCTTTTGATACTGTTTCTCACAGTATCCTTCTGGATAACCTGTCCAGCACACAGCTATACAAGTCCATAATACATTGGGTGAGCAATTGGCTGATGGGTTGGACTCAGAGAGTTAGGCTGGCGGCCATCAGGCTGGTGGCCAGTCACCAGTGTGGTCCCCAGGGATCAATTTTAAGGCCATTGCTCTTCAATATTTTTATAAGTGATCTGGATGCAGGAGTCGAATGCACATTAAGTAAGTTTGCCAATGATACTAAACTAGGAGGAGCTGTGGACTCCCTCAAGGGTAAAGAGGCCTTACAGAGAGATCTGGATATACGAGAGAGCTGAGCAATTACCAAACATTTGAAATTTAACAAGAGCAAGTGCCGGATTCTCCACCTGGGACTGGGTAATCCTGGTTATACATGCAAACTGAGGGACAAGAGGCTGGAAAGCAGACCTGTGAGAAGAGATCTGGGGGCTTGGGTTGATGGCAAGTTGAATATGAGTCAACAATGTGCGCTGGCAGCCAAAAGGGCCACCCATGTCCTGGGGTGCACCAACCACAGCACAGCTAGCCGGTCAAGGGAGGTGATTGTCCTACTCTGCACTGCACTGGTGCGGCCCCACCTTGAGTCCTGTGTGCAGTTTTGGGTGCCTCAATATAAGAAGGATATCAAACTATTAGAGTGTGTCCAGAGGAGGGTGACTAAGCTGGTGAAAGACCTCAAGGGCAAGACTTACGAGGAGCAGCTGAGGTCACTTGGTTTGTTCAGCTTGGAAAAGAGAAGTCTGGGGGTGACCTCAACACAGTCTACAACTTCCTGAAGGGGGGCAGCAGAGGGGGAGGTGCTGATCTCCTCTCCCTGGTGACCAGAGAGGAAATGGAATGAAGCTGCAACAGGGGAAGTTCAGCTTGGACATTAGGAAAAGGTTCTTCACTGAAAGGGTGGTCGGTCACTGGACCAGGCTCCCCAGGGAAGTGGTCCAGAGTTCAAGGAGAATCTGGATGATGCTTTTAGTGATATGGTTTAGTTTTAGGTAGTCCAGAAAGGAGCAGAGAGTTGGACACAATGATCCTTATGGGTTCCCTCCAACTTGAGATATTCTATGATTCTATGATTTCAAGGCTAGAATTGAAACCAAAACTAACCTGAAGGCAATCAGGCAAATTACCTAACTATTTTGTTAACTTATGTGTGAAAAGAACTCTTAATATAATAAAGTGTGAAAAGAAAGATATTTTCTCAGCATCTTTTATTTAAAAAAAAAAAAAAAAAGAAAGAAATCACTCTACCCCACAGCTGGGGAGAATGGCCTTACCTGGAGCCTCTGGCAGAAAGCACCAGGGGAGACTTGAGGTCGACCCTTAGGGTTTTGGAGTTGAGAATACAGAGAATGCGAGGTTCGCTGTACTCCAACTGAAAAAGATATTGGCAGCATATGAAGGGGTTCGAGCTGCTTCGGAAGTGGTTGGCACTGAAGCACAGTTCGTCCTGGCACTCCCGACTGCCGGTGCTGGGCTGGATGTTCAAAGAGAGGGTGTCCTGGTTTCAGCTGGAATAGGGTTAAATTTCTTCCTAGTGCTGTGTTTTGGATTTAGTATGAGGAGAATGTTGATAACACACTGATGTTTTCAGTTGTTGCAAAGTACCCTCCTAGTCCAAGGACAGCTCCCATGCCCTACTGACTGAGAAAGGGATATTCCATACCATATGACACCAGGCCAAACAAAAAAACTGGGGGGAGTTGGATGGGGAGGGTGCGGCCACTGCTCGGGGACTGGCTGGGCATCGGTCCATGGGTGGTGAGCAATTGCACTGTGCATCACTCATTTTGTATATTCTATCATTATTATTATTATTTTCCCTTTTCTGTTCTATTAAACTATCTTTACCCCAGCCCACGAGTTTTTCTCAATCTTACCCTCCGATTCTCTCCCTGCCCCACTGGGCTGTGGGAGTGAGCAAGTGGCTGTGTGGGATTTGGCTGCCTTCCAGGTTAAACCCTGACAGTCCTTTCTGGCGCCCAAAATGGGGTTCGAAGGGG
>NW_009226176.1:646-1050 GCF_000690835.1 Fulmarus glacialis | reverse complement strand
GAGTGTTAAGGCAAGATTGTTATAAGCATTCATTATATTGATTGGTCACAATGTTGATTTATTGGCTCTCAAAGTTGTGGGGCTGGCTTTCAGTGTTGCGTTGTGGAATACCTTGCTTGCAGTACCTGTTCGCTTTTGTGCCGTTTATCATTATTTGGAACCGGGCCAAGATTAGTATTTTGCTGCTGTTTTATGATGTGATAAGACCTTTGGTTGCAAGTCTGATCTGGTATCTGTACTCAGCACTGCCATCATTTCTGTACCTCGGGAACCACCTCTTGGAAACTATTAGTAATTACACTTTTTTCTCCTTGGAGAATGAATTTAGGGGGGAGACAGGTTGGGACACTTTCTCCCACTTGTTCATCTTCCCTTCCAGATCTACAGAAACTCCTTTTTCTTTT
>NW_009226176.1:322-549 GCF_000690835.1 Fulmarus glacialis | reverse complement strand
GTGTTTCAGGCCTTGTTTAGGGTTAAACAACTATTCAGGAATACTGTCCAGAGATCAACCCCGGCAACAAGAAAAGAGGGAGGCAGAACGGCAGTGCCTTGTTGGGGCGGGTGGAGCAGCAGGTCCTGGGGGCGGCAGGAGATCAACCTCAGCAACAGACATGCTGGCTGCTCAAACCTTAATGACAGGCCCTGCGGCTAATTTCACCCCCCCCACAACCACACTGG
>NW_009226176.1:0-302 GCF_000690835.1 Fulmarus glacialis | reverse complement strand
GTGTGTCTCCTGAATGTGGTTCAGGTCTTGTTTAGGGTTGAACAACTCTTTAGGAGTACCATCCAGAGATCAACCCCGGCGACAGGCACTGTGGTTACTCCAACCCTGGCGACAGGCACCCCGGGTACTTCAACCCCCGTCACAGGCACTGCAGCCACTCAAACCCCAGCAACAGGTACTACAGCTGAACCAGAGGACCAACCCTTGCTGGTATCCATCACCCCTGTACAGAAGAGGAAATCTTAGAAGCGGAAGTCAGGTTGTTTAGAAGGCGATGATGGAAAAGCAGGACCATCACGAGG
>NW_009226175.1:0-8345 GCF_000690835.1 Fulmarus glacialis | reverse complement strand
ACGTCTCCAGCGTGCCTGCGTGCCGGGTTTTTGCACCTCTGACGTTAATTCAGTCTCTCCGGCGTCAGACACCGTGCTTGTGCCGTTCCCTTGTTGGAAGATTGAGGCTAGCATCAGACCTCTTTTTCTCCCCTCGTTTGAGAGCGAGATTAAAATACACGTAGTTCCTATCTGTAACACCAGCATTGCAGAAACTTTGAGTGGTGCAGCTGTAGCTGTTTGCCGGGATTAGATGAGCGCAGCAGCCACTGGAGCTTCTGTTTTGTGCTTTGTGGTATTACCCCAGCAGTCCGTATGCCAAAAATTTATTCTCTTTAATTTTAATGAAAATTATTATTTTATATTACAGTATTAAGTAGTAATATCTCCCTATAAGAATATTTTTTGTTCACAGGTCTGTGTTAAGGAAAAAATTGTTAGGTGCATTCACACCCACTAACTGTAGCTAGAAAGGCTAGGCTCCCTCTGTAATCAGACATGAGGGGATTTAACAGCTGCTTTTAAAAGCACTCGTTCCTTTAAAATTCATCCATGTCAGAGCAGTGTCAGCACATGCTAGCATTATTGGAAGCCCACCAGTGCATTCTTACAAGAATTAATGTCTCATAGGGTGAAGACAACAACAGAACAATTAGTAACATATCATGCTATTGATGGCCTCTCACCACACGGAAGGCCACCCTGAACCCAGGGAGCTCACCGTATTCCTGAAGGTGGGAAGTTTCTTTTGCAAATGTAGCCTGCAGCCTCTATACCCCATAAACCTATAAAGTCTTCCAGTTTCTCCCAGTAAGTTGTTTCTGTCTCTGACAAGTGTAATTTAAAAATAAAAAGCCCATTCTGAATATGGGTTCACTGTTTTTCATTTCCACATCCTTGTACATCCTTGTGATAACCAGCAGAAAGTGGCCTACTAGCTTAGTTTAGGCTGTCTTCTGTACCATTTCTCTTTGCTTGCACAATACAGTGTGAAAGTTACAATGAAGCGGATTAATTGTCTCTTGAAATACACTAGCAAAAGCAGAGCTCTCTTCACAGCAGGAAAAAAAATTAAAGGGAATATACTAAAGCAAAGGAATTATTACCCTGTCAGTTTCTGACAAGTATAGTTGTAAAGCAAACATCTGATTCCTTTCTTGAATTCTGAAGCATAACATTTTATTAATTTGGAATTTATAACAATTGAAGACCAGACATCCTGAATCGACTGTAGTAGCATGGAAATTTAACAGAAGACTCTGGTTTCTTCCTGGTGTGATTTAGAGCCCCATAGATAATACTTGTGACTTTTTATGCCTCTTTAGACAGTTGTGATGCTTATCTGTCTGTTCTTCTCTGTCACACTGCATACAACTCGATACAGGATGGGATCTGTTCAGAAATTGTGAAACCCAGCAATTCTTTCAAATTAAATTCAGACATTCTTTAGGACAGAAAGTAAAATGCAGAATGGCCAACAGTTTAATCTGAGAATTTCACATACTACTGAGGATCAAAAATGCTTTGAGCCAGAAACTCAGCCAACAAAAGAATCCAAAGGTAACTGAAGTTAAGCATGATGCCTCTTTTGCTCTTGAGCTCTTCTGAAGCAAAGAAAACCTAACTTTTATTTGTTCTTCTTGCATGTAAGGTGTTTTCCTATTGTCCATGTATTTTGTGTCTTGTTTTAACACAAAGCCTGGGTTTCACTTTCTGTGAATGAAATGAAACTATCACTAGAGCTGAACTTTTAAATAAAGGGAGCTTTGGAAGGAGTGAGCAAAAGGTCAATTTACACTCTACAAAGCCCCAAAGCTAAAAAAGTCAATGAAATATTTGTTTCCATTTGAAAGAATAACACCAATACTAATACGAGCGAAATATTTACTGTTTCCAATTTCCCAATTTTATTTAAGGGCAAATACTACAATGCAATTACAAAAGTATTTTTTTGTTTTCTGTTTACATCTTAACAAAGTATAAAGATGCTTTCTTCTTGTACACCCCGGCAAATAGATAACGTTCAGGTTGAGACTACTCACAGACAACACTTGCATTACCTTTTTTTTTTTTTTTTAAAAAAAAAGCCTCATGGGATTTGTGGAAGGCATTCTTACTTACGGCCCCACAAGAGTATCTTATGGTGTGAGATCACGTCCGTATCGTACGTTATGCTGAAGATCAGGGCTGTATTGGACTTAGTGTTCCAGATTTATTTTTCTGTCTACCATTGTTCCACGTATTGCACATTCCATAAGAACCCGATAGTATGCCAGAAGATTAAATGGACATGTGATAACAATTTCTATGGATTATATATAATCTAAGTATTTTCACAATATATTGCAAAACAGCCATTTCTTCGTCCTTTCATGCTTTTGGAACTACAAACAACCTGGCCTTGCTTAATCTGAACACATTTTCTAGGTCATATCTCTGATTTCTCAACACTTTGCTGTCTTCATTAGTTTCAGAATAATGATGTTTCTGCATGTCACTATCTGTCTTTCTTTAGTTTCCACTAAATTGCCTTTCCGGCTGCTTATCTCAATTTATTACAGTCAGAATCATTCCACTGCCCTTTCAGCAAGGGGATAGCTAGAACAGTATGTCCTGTTTACTGTCCTTTCCTCTCATCACAGTTCAAAACAGAAGCTGTAACAAGGGTCAGAATCTGGCAGATATTCCCAGTTACTAGCCTTTCACCTTTCTTATACCATTGCCAACCATTTAGTTTCTTGTGTGTTTCAGGGGTCTTAAATGAAGGTGTATTTTTCCTGATGTGCTCTACTGAGCTAATACCTCTTGGGCTATACGGGATGTAGAAAGGTGCTCATACAGCTTCAGGATAGCAAGCAAATGTTGTGGAAAGAGAACAGAAGATCAGTGGGCTTTTACAAGAAGGGGTGAGGAGCTCTAAGGTTTTGGGTGGTGTTGGAATGGTGCTATTGGTGTTGTAATATGTTAGGCCATGTGAGCAGAATGTTAGACACTAGGAACACCAGAACTGGGCACATGACAGTATTCGAAATGAGTGACAAAAGGGGTCCAAATGAAAGCATTGTTTTACAAAATTGAGTGGATTTGGAGATATGGAGGAAGCAACAAGACCTGTACATGTCTGGATGACTTCAGAGGAGAGAGGTCATAGTTAAAGAAGGCACCCAAGTTACAGATGGGTGGGGTGAAGGAGAATGGTAGTGGTTTTAGAAGTCACAGCTGAAAGGGGTCATGGGGAAGGTCTGCAAAAGAAGAAGGGCAAGTTACAGTTGTCACATTACATTTCAATTTCATTCATCCTGTAAAACACAGGAATATGAAATACAAATATACCTCCTGGATTATCACATTTAGTCTACTGCTGCTTGCTTCAGGTTACACCATTTTATGTAAACTTCTGTAACATATCATGGTTCACTGTAAAGCTGGATAGGCGTCTTGGTACTGCACATCCTCCTAGGAAGCTGTATTTATCAGGCTGATTGTTGAAAGCCTTACAATTTCCAGTCTAAATGTATTCAGATTCAATATGCATGTTTGTTAAAATATTGCTCTTTCTCTGTTATTCAACCATTTTCTGTATTTCTAGCTCACTCATCCCTGTTGCACAAACTAAGCTTTTTAATCTCCTTTCAGAAGATAGGCTTCTCATTCTTATCATCACTCTACAGTCCTTCTTTGTGTGTGTTCCAGTTTGAGTTCAGTTTTCCTGAAGCCTTGAGGAGTTTCACAGAGTATTCTGCAACAGAACAGGTGCTTTCACCAGGACACATCCAAATTCATGAGGAAATGTAGGTGGTATAGCTGCTGGGAAAGAACTGTCATTTTCCCCAAATTACTTAATTTATGACATAATCTTTATAATATGGTGTTTATTATGTTAAAGTTGTAAGTACTGTACTTAATTTCACAAATCTCATGAGTCACCGAGTTTGTTGAGAAGCTGTGGAAGAGGCAAATTGTATCTCTGATACAACTTAATTTATCTTAACAGAGTTAAGGACTAACCAAGGAACGAATTCTTCACCTCTCTGTATTTTTTCTGTATGTTAATGGACTGTTCCTATAGGTAGGTTCTGTACAGCAGTTCTTGCTAGTGTACTGAGATACATATATAGATTAGGCACAATCATAAAGTTTTTTTCTTTCCTTCAACTGTATTCTTTTATCTTGGCTTTCTGAGATAGAAGTTATATCTGCATACTGAAAATATTTGGAAGATACATACACATGAAATTCATCTACAGCATATTTATGTAAATGAGAGGAAACTAAGAGTCCAGTAGGAGAGACTGTTAAATGATCAAACTGCTTAGCCATCTGCACATTGCTGTTCTGGGGCAACACTGGTTCAGCGTTCAGCAGAACTGTGGTCACTCGTAGTCGCAGGAGAGTGGCCATTATTTCCCTTTTCCTAGTTGAATGAAATAACTGCCCTTGGTTTGACTAAGGGTCGGTGGGTCCTGTGCAGGGCTGCGTTGCAGAGAGGCTGCTCTGTCTTATCGGTGACTGCTACAGGCTGCTCTGTGTTATCAGCATTGCTACAGGCTCCCACAGCATAGAAAGTAGCAGGAGCTACGTAGCTTTGCCGGTTGCAGCGGCCTTCACACCTGCTGTGAGTAAGGGGAGTATCCCACACTGGGAAAGCTGGTTTTTACCCCTCTGGCCAGTGCTCCACCTTGCTTTCATTCCTGAAGGTCCATCACAGGGAGTCACTGTCCACCCGAACTTTCCTCGCACTGCAGTCAGATGACACTGTATCATTTGTGTGAAGGAATTTACAACCGCTGCACCCTCAACAGGTTAATCAGAGAGAGGACACAGGGGGTCTCACCACGGCGGAGGAATGAGCATACCTTCCTCCAACACGTTCCTACTAAAAATTTTTCGGTAGACCAAGATCTGACTTGGAAACTTTCTTCTTCTGGAAGATTTCTGAGACGACTTTTCTTCACATATTTTTGTTAGCAAGCTCATAGTCTGGGCAACACCAGCATCCAGAGACTCTAAATCCTACCTCCATAGTTGCCTACAGTTTTCTAAGAATCTTGTTTTTTTCAGTCAACATCAGTATGTTTATTAGAAGGAATATTAATTGTCAAGTAGAATGTAAAACAGTATAATGTACAACATCAGAAAATATTAAAAATAATCCAAAGAGAGCTGAATTAATAAGCTGAAATAATAAGTTTGTAAGTATTATTATGAGTAAGAATTTCTTCTACACCCTCTATTTTCGTGTTCTGTAGTTGGCACTGTGTATTTTTTTGTAGTTAAGAGGCAGCCAGTGATATTACAGAAACTCTAGAGAGAGCAGAAAAAAAATGGATTTTGTAAAATATTACAAAAAGACTCAAACTGTATCACAGACTGCAAAAATCTTGCTTGCCTGTGCTGCAATTTGACATGTTTATATTGAATGTTTTGTATTGTGTTTCAAATCAAGTCAGTGAACTTTGTTTGCCAGCCTTTTCAGTCCCATGAATCATATGCTGTAAAGATAATCCAATGAAGACCCACCAGTATGATAGAAGTAACTGTATTTTAGTCTGTCACGTGAACAGCATATCATGTGAAATTATGAAGAGCTTAATCACTTTGTTAGTAGCACAATCCATGTTGCTGCAGTACAATTAAATAATACCAGGTTTGAACAATGAGATGCGCCCACGTTTTTTCTTATTTCAGTGCCATATCAAAGCAAAATTCCTATAATTCCCCTAGTGTCTATCAGTATCAACCAGAATCACTAACTTTGCTGCAGTGCAAGGGAGTTTCTACATGCTGGAATTGTATGAAAACAAGAAAAATAAATACCACAACTTTTCTCAGAGAGGGACATGGTGTAATTCAGAACAGATCATTTTACGAAACAGATTATTTGTCCTCCAGAAATATATGCTGGATTTCTTTTCTCATTGTCATTATGGTTCATTCCTAAGGTTCATTCCCATAATGAAGTCAGTGCGAGTTGAAGGCCATGTGCTGTTTCTGCAGTGTCATGCACACTGGTGGAATGAGAACTCCCTGCCAATTAACACCATGCATCCCATATCAGTGTTGTCAACCATAAGCACAAATAACATGTTAGGGAGTCCTACCTGTTAGATACCAATTTTATCTGTTTATATTCTCTTTCTGTGAGAAATAGGACCAGGCATGTCTCTGTGTGGACTTCAGTTATTTGTTTCTAAATAGTGAGTTGTTCTACCTGTGAGTGAAGGTAAAGAAAGTAAAGGTGCATAGTGTCATGCTATCTTGTTATCAAAGATGTAATCGGGTTCTGAAGAGCATCTAACCCACAATGGTAATGATGTAAAGCAAGTAACTACAGTCACTTCATATTGCATGTCCTGAACAGATTCAGCTACTCAGGGGTTCTGAGTTTTCAAATTCAAGATCTGAATCGTGTTGACCCCACAACTGAAGTGCATCTACACCAATGCACGCAGCATGGGCAACAAACAGGAGGAGCTGGAAGCCACTGTGCAGCATGTGATATGGTTGATATGATATAGTTGCCATCACGGAAACGTGGTGATGATTCACACAACTGGAGTACTGCAATGGACGGCTATAAACTCTTCAGAAGGGATAGGCAAGGAAGGAGAGGTGGTGGGGTAGCCCTGTATGTTAGGGAGTCTTTTCATTGTCTAGAGCTTAATGATGGTGATGATAGGGTTGAGCGTTTATGGGTAAGAATCAGGGCGAACGCCAAAAAGGCAGATATCATGGTGGGAGTTATAGACCACCCAACCAGGATGAAGAGGCAGATGAAATATTCTATAAGGAGCTGGGAGAAGTCTCACAATTGCTAGCCCTTGTTCTCGTGGGGGAGAGAACTTACCAGATGTCTGCTAGAAATACAATACTGCAGAGAGGAAACAGCCTAGGAGGTTCCTGGAGCGTGTAGGAGATAACTTCCTGACACAGCTGGTGAGCGAACTAGGGAAGGCGTCCTGCTGGACCTGTTGTTTGCGAACAGAGAAGGACTTGTGGGTGATGTGATGATTGGAGGACATCTTGGGCATAATAGTCACGAAATTATAGTGTTTTTTTGATTCTTGGAGAAGTAAGGAGGGGGGTCAGCATACCTGCTACCTTGGACTTCCAGAGGGCAGACTTTGGCGGGCCGGTTTAGGAGACTGGTTGACAGAGTCCCTTGGGAGACAGTCCTGAAGGGCAGAGGAGTCCAGGAAGGCTGGACATTCTTCAAGAGGGAAATCTTAAAGGTGCAGAAGCAGGCCATCCCTATGAACTGAAAGATGAGCCGGTAGGGAAGAAGACCGGCCTGGCTGAACAGAGAGCTTTGGCTGAAACTCAGGAAAAAAAGGAGAGTTTATGACCTCTGGAAGAAGGGGCAGGTGACTCAGGAGGACTACAAAGATGTCGTGAGTTTATGCAGGCAGAACATTAGAGGGGCCAAAGCCCAACTAGAACTTAATCTGGCTACTGCCATAAAAGACAATAAAAAACGTTTCTATAAATAAATTAGCAACAAAAGGAGGGCTAAGGAGAATCTCCATCCTATATTGGATGCGGGGGGAAACATAGTGACAAAGGATGAGGAAAAGGCTGAGGTACTTAATGCCACCTTTGCCTCAGTCTTTAATAGTAAGACCAGTTGTTCTGCAGATACCCAGCCCCCTGAGCTGTAAGACAGAGACAGGGAGCAGAATGAACCCCCCATAATCCAAGGGGAAATGGTTAGCAACCTGCTACACCACTTCCACACAAGTCTATGGGGCTGGATGGGATCCACCCAAGGGCCCTGAGGGAGCTGGCGGAAGTGCTCACCAAGCCACTTTCAATCGTTTATCAGCAGTCCTGGCTAACCGGGGAGGTCCCAGTTGCCTGGAGGTTAGCAAATGTGACACCCATCTACAAGAAGGGCCGGAAGGAGGATCAGGGGAACTACAGGCCTGTCCGTCTGACCTCGGTGCCAGGGAAGGTTATGGAGCAGATCATCTTGAATGCCTTCATGCGGCACGTACAGGACAATCAGGAGATCAGGCCCAGTCAGCATGGGTTTATGAAAGGCAGGTTCTGCTTGACTAACCTGATCTCCTTCTATGACAAGATTGCCCCCTTAGTGGATGAAGGAAAGGCTGTGGACTTTAGTACAGCCTTTGACACCATTTCCCACAGCATTCTTCTGGAGAAACTGGCTGCTCATGACTTGGACAGGCATACTCTTTGCTGGGTACAAAACTGGCTGGATGGCCAGGCCCAAAGGGTGGTGGAGAATGGAGTTAAATCCAGTTGGCGGCTGGTCACAAGTGGTGCTCCCCAGGGCTCAGTATTGGGGCCAGTTCTGTTTAATATCTTTCTCAGTGTTCTGGATGAGGGGATCAGGTGCACCCTCA
>NW_009226174.1:68649-75398 GCF_000690835.1 Fulmarus glacialis | reverse complement strand
GGTGGACCTCTGCCGCCCTGCTCCCACCACACGGCCCGTTTCCCAAAATACAGGGACAGAGACACCCCCCCGCCCCGCCCCAGCTCCCCGAGAGCCACCCCTGCCTGTCCCTGCCCTGCCTGCCCCGCCTGTCCCTGCCCTGCCTATTGCTGCCTGCCCTGCGCGCTCCTGCCCTGCTTGTCCCTGCACTGCCTGTCCTTCCCTGCCTTTGCTCTGAGTACTTCTGCCCTGCCTGCCCCTGCCCTGCCCTGTTCTGCCTGTCCCTCCCCTGTCCTTGCTCTGCCTGTCCCTCTCCTGCCTGTTTGTGCCTGTCCTTGTCCTGCCTGTCCCTGCCTTGCCTGCTCCTGCCCTGGCTGTCCCAACTTGTCCCTGCCCTGCCTTGCCCCTGCCTGTCCCTGCCCTGCCTGCTCCTGTCCCCTCACCAGCCTGCAAAGCTCCCCTCCAGCTAGTGGCCTCTGCCTTGGTCCCCGGGGCAGTGGGGACAGCAGTAGGTGGATTTGGAGGGAGAGTGGGTGCAGTTTGGGATGGATAAACTGCAGAGTGCCCCCAGCCATCAAGCATTTGGGGGAAGAAGGAGGCGAACTGGCAGGTTGGGGTTTCGAGGCGATCCGGCCTCTCCCCATCACCCATAAAATGGCGCTTGGGGGTTTGCATCCCAGAGACTTTTTCCTTTGAGTGAGCACCAAGTGGCAACTAGCTGGCATGTCCCCAGAGTGACGGCCCTGGGTGTCACCGCCAGTGGCTTGGTGACCTGCTCCGAGCTCTCTCCTCCAAAGATGCTCCAGGTTTGTCTTTCCTCTGGGACACGCGTGTTCGCATCGCGGGCAGCGCGGTGCAGGCAACGCTGCAGCACCAACTGTGGCCATTCCCTGGCGACTGTTTGCACAGCCCCGTGCGGACTGAACGCCGTGCAGAAGGCAGGAAGCAAGTGAAACAGCCAGAGATTATTTTTTTTTTACGCTTTGCAATTAGACACGTCCAATGGATTATTCCTCTACCTCTGCCTTTGATCTTTTGAAAACTAGACAGCTTTATAAATACCATTCCTCTCTTTTCAGCCATTTTGCATTTCTTGCACAATTAATGTACAGCAGCGATCCGTTTCTTTTCTTCTTCTTCCAATTCTTTCCAGAACAAACAGGCACTCCTGTCCACACTGTCCCAGTGAGATTTATTTCTTCTTTCTCCTTGTGTCATCACCAGCACACTAGAATAAAAAAATAAGTATTTTGCTGGATAATTTTGACGGAATTATGGACGAGGTGTAAACCCAATGCTCTGAACCTAGTACACAAGATCTGTTACTATTATTAATTTGAAAACCTGGCAAAACTTACATACAGAAATGGATGCTTTGTGCTAATTATTTAGTAAAGATTTTTTTCAGCAGTGCAGCAAATCTCAGGAGTTCCTGCATTTGTTTTGCACTTAAAAGAACTTGGTGCAAATGTAATCAGCACATTAAAGTGCATCTTTCATTAGAGGACAGGGAGCAGGGAGGAAGTCTGTCCCACCCGTCTCCATGCCATCTACCAGGTGACCTTGGAGCAGTTCATTCATGTGGAGTTCTGTGTTTGGGTATTATTATTATTATTATCCCCTCTTTTCCCCTTCCCATTGCCAAAATTCCCAGCCTTTCCCAAGGCATTCAGGGAAAATCCGCAGGGTTAAAGCACTTTCCCTGGCTTTGCTGCTAGAGATGTGGCCTGTCGCCTCCAGAGCTGGAGGTGGCAGGGGGTGGTGGGGAGAGGGACGGGGATCCACACCAGTCTATCCAGCACCGAGGGGACCTCTGCTTCTCATTTTGTGGAGGTAGTAAAAAGCAAAGGCAAAAGAGTTTTTCTAGGAAAGGAGATGGATTTGGGGGGATTTAGGAGATCTTGGGTGGTTTCTATCCAAGTCACTCTTTTGTTACATAAAAATAAAACATAGAAAATGTTGTCCCTCCTCTTGCTCTGCACATAGACATGAGAGAAAGGGGCAGCTGGGGAGGTGGCCGGGGCAGGGAGCCCTTGTAGGACCTTCCCACAGAGACGTCAGGTCCAGGCTCGGCGCAGTGCCAGCAGGGAAAGATTAGCTGAATGTCACCCTCTCTGGCACTGAAACCCTTCTTCATCAGTTCCAGCTGTGCCTCTTACCCTGCTGGGCTTCTCCCACCCTGTCCCCCTGCCCATCTGTACCCTGCCTGTCCCCCTAAAGCATCTCTCCTTTCTCCCTCAAAAAAAGATGAGCAGAGACCCTGTCCTGCTTCTTTCTCTTCCTTCTTGCATTGGTCTCTGCTCCTCCTTTACTTGTCTCTGGCAGTCCTTGCCCTCTCTCCCTCTGCAAACCCTTTCTGTGAGCAAGCTGTTCTTGGTGGGCATGGAGGTGAAAATCCAGCTGGAGACGATAAGATCCACTGGCTTGGCTCTTTCTACCCCTAAAGATTGTCCCTCAGTGAGACACAAGGGAGAGAGAGGGACATCGTAAAGGCATTTGCTCACTCAGCCTAAGCCATTAATTTTAAGTCCTCAGGACAGAGACCATTTCATATGGTGTGTGTTTGTGTAGATTCAGCACAAGGCAGGGACCATACTGTTATTTCCCCAATGTTTCCACTTCCCTGACTCCTGCAGTGCCACTGTTTCATCTTTACTAGAGACACATATATTTTTACATCCCTTTTTTTCTTCCCATGCATCTGTCTGACTTGCTTTTTTGAGTTTATAGTTTTAGACATATTGTTTATTATTCATAGTATTAATAACAGGTATCATCCTGTTATAGCAATTAAATAATTACAGAACTTGTTCCCGTTTGATCAGCCAGAATGCCCCATATGGCAGAAATATATCTTATAATGCAAAGAACTAAACATGTACATGGCTGGGCACTAAGTGTTAGCTTTAGCTTTCCATAAACTTAAATATGTGCATTTCTTACCCAGTCAGATCCTCCATAGACCCATAAAGTAAGCGATACAGCGATCTGCTCTTAAGATGCTCTGAGAGCTTGGAGAAATTTGTTAAGAGTGCTACTTCTGTAGGCTCTTATTACCATGAATTGGTGATGAGATTCATTGTTTGCCTTTACATCCACTTCTCTGGGCTTTCCCAAGCCTGGGGTAGCCTCTCGTTGGAAACAGGGCACCCATTTGTGATGCTGGTTTTTGTGAGATGCTGCTGAAAAAGGATCATTACCCTTATTCTGTAATAGCTGATCCATTGCAAAATGGTCCTCGTGCTACCCTGATCCACCCCCTCACCTGCCCAAGAGTCATTCTGTCTGGGGCAGACGACTGGACCAATGCGCACCCTAGATGCTGCAGCACATGGATATTAAACTCATGAAGTGCTAGAGTCCAGCCTGACTGAGAAAGTATCTCCCCACTCATCTGTCCTTCACTGACTCCCCACTTGGCCACAGATGTGGTTTCATTATGGCACAAGGAGTTCCCAAGGCTCAGAGAGGCTGGCGTTGGTAGAGACCCTTCACTGCATTGAATCACAGCCATTTGCAAATGCCAAGTGGATTTTTCTCCCCCTCAAATAAGGAAGAGAGGCTGAAGATTGTGAGAAGAAAACCAAAGATGTCAAAGGTCTGAAGGGTGTTTTCCGTGCCTGAAGGTCTGCGTTAGGTTTAGCTGGGGTAGCCAGAGCTCTGCATCCCTGCATGTCCCCACCACCCTTCTGATGAAGGGAGATGAGTTGAATTTTCAGCCTCTTCAGTTTGGTCCTTTCCCATGACATGACAGTTCTAGTCCAGCGGAAAGTTCATTATTTTATGGCCTGATTTCATTCCTGGACTTTTTCTTCCCATCAGATTCTGTTGTTCTTTGCGTGTGTGATAATTCACTTGTATATTAGCAGAGCCAAACCCTGAGCGGTGCTGAGTTGACCATGGCCATCGCTCATGAACTCTCAGAATGAGGGGCTCAATGCAGTCGCCACTGAAGACAATATTAATCACTTCCTTTCACCTTGCTGTCACTTAGCTCCGATCATAGTTATAGCAAACCCGAGGACAAGATTAAAAAACTTACATAAGTGAATGCAGATACCCAGAGAAGTCTGCAGAGCTAAACCAGCTTCTGCGAGTCAAGGACTGAAGGTGACAGAGGGACCACACCGATATCTCTGGGGTGTTTGGTACAAAGACTGGAAGCTTCTCAACAGGACACAAATGGAGAAGTAATAGTTATCCATGCTTTTAATATATTTTTCTATCTTGATAATATAAACCTCTAAAAGGTTAAGAAATAAGTGATTGTTTGGAGAAGAGTAAATAGTAAAGGAAAAGAGAAGTTCACTCACAAAAAGGTGAATTCCACACCCCCCACCCCTTTACTCTCTTTCTCCCCTCTGTGTCTGAAGGACAAAGTTTGTCCACACAAAGTTTAGTAAAACTGGACTAAAACCCTATGGAAATGAACCATGAAATTCTAAAAATACAAATAGAGCCGGCGACTTTTTGCCAACTACTCCTTTGTTTAAAAAAGGGGGAGAACATTATTTTATTGTGCACGATTTCAACAAATCTGATTTCTACACTTGAATACACAAACCCTGATTTCAGTGAGGTGTCTGTGCCCAGAAAAGATCAAGCCTTGAAGATTTTTCAAAATTCCTCTGTAGGAATTTGTGTGACCTGGTCAAACTGTTTAAAAGCCAGCGTTAGGAAAATGAAAACAAACTGTTGATGACCTAGAATACATGTATAGAGAGAATCAGATGATATAGCTACAAGGTCATAAATGCTCGTAATATTAAAATAAATAGCAGAGCTCTTGAGTTAATGAAAAGCCAGTTAGGCCAATAAACATCTAAAAGAACACATATGAACAAACAGCCATCTTTTTAGTTCATCGAATGAGTGCTGTTTACAGCTTTACCAGATTTTAGGGCCAGTTCCTGTCCGAGTGGGCAGTAAACAAATGAATCAGATGGTCGCGGTACTGGCTGAATTTCTCAGCCGTGTATAACAGAGTCCAACAACAAGCATCCCTGGCTAATTGCTGAGCATCCACGAAAATGCAGAGATCTGTACGCCCATGTGAATGCAATATCTGCATGGCTGTATTCTTACACCTGACACCCTATGCACAGCCTAAGCTAAGGGGTTGCATACAAAGGAGATATGAATATATGACAAAAGAGAGTCGAGCACCAACCCTGAAGGCAGAGCTTGAAATCTCTTCTGCGTCGTTAATATCCAGCGCTGGCCTAGGGGCTGGAGCCTTTCTGCACGGCATAAGTCTGAGGCCATGTATTCAAATGATAGCAGGTCAGTCAAGAATATCTCTTGTCCCTCCTTTTATGTTGCTCCAACCTCCCTCTGCACATGTTTTTTAACCAACAAAGAGCTCGTACCCAGATTCAGTATTCACCTCTGTGATATGATGTCCATCTTGGCCACTTCGTGCTCCATCTAGGGGTGATCTGTGACTTATCGGGAGCGTTGAATTTCACCCCGAGTATGTGTGGGGAAGGGAGGAAGGCTGCAGTTTGCATTTTAAATCCCCCAAACATATTTTAAGGGTTCTGCTTCTGTCTGTTCTCCAGTTCCTGAGAAAAACTCAGCTAAGGAAAGATTTTGGTAGAAACCCAAAACTGACATTCGCCTGCCTTTTCCAGGTAATGCATATGCATGCATGCAAAACTCAGGCATTGGTTGTTTCTGCCTCAGGATTAAAAGCTATGGCATGAACAGAAATAGAAGCCCATCTTTACAAAATTGCTTTTAAAAATTCCATATGCCAGTTGCATACCCTGCAAAGATGTAGAGCTTGAGTAGTGGTAAGGAGATGAGGCTGCCAGCCAGGAACATGAGCAATAAGCTCAGCTTCCCGGCAGGTCTGTTCTTTGTCTTTGGGTCATTTCTCCTTCCCCAGCCTGTTTTTCCTTCTCTAGAAGGGGGAAGGTTAATGCTAAGTATTTATTTGTGTCTCAGAATAGTCCTCAACAGAGACACTTCATTTGTGACCGGGAGATTGACCCCACATTTGCCCAAATGTCCTGAATTCCTGTGAATGGACCTTTATATTTGGCATGTACAAGAAATACAGGGATAGCTCTCAAAGCTGCTACTTAAAACCCAGGTGGGTTTTAGAGGGTAAATGGCCCATCAGAGTACCAGGAGTTACGTCTGAAGAAGATGTGTAGGATAGCTTCTTGAAATACAGAAAAAAATTGAGATTATTTTGGAAGAGAAGTGCCCTAAACCCCTCTGCAATTTAGCGCAAAAGCAGCCCTGACTTCAGTTCTTGTTACGAAAACAAGTTCTGGTTGTTCTCCATCCCACTCTGAATGACTTCTGGGTAGAATAAATCTTTTCTGCTTTTAAAATAAATGAGAGCGCTTCACAATGCCAGGGCCATTTAAATTTACAGTGAAATAATGCCAGGAAACGATTTGGGCTCCAATTTGTATTCCCAGTGTTTTCCTCCAGCTGAGGAACACAAAGTTACACTTTTGCCCGTGGCTTGGTGGTGTCCAGCCCTGCCGCCCTGCGTAGCTGGTTTGCATGTAAAAGCAGAAAGCGAAGGAGCCATCCAGAGCAGAGGATGCAACCTTGCTTTCCTGAGAAGCTGCAAACGGAGGAAAGTCCGTCAAGGTCACACCCTGCAAGAGACTTTTCCCTTCCCCTGGATGCTGAAGGGGATGGGAGAGCAGGGCTGGGCTGCTCCCATCTGCCTCCCCTAACGCTTTGTTTATCACAAAAGACGAACCTTCCCGGGAGCGGTGTGCGCAGTGCTATAGTATAGGAAATTT
>NW_009226174.1:56992-68618 GCF_000690835.1 Fulmarus glacialis | reverse complement strand
TTTTGAAAAAGGAAAAAAAAAAAAAAAAAAAAAAAAACACATAAAAAAAAAAAGCCATAGGAACCTTGTAGATAAAATAGTGATATAATTTGGGGCAAGGGGTAGGTCAAATTTACAGTCAGGAGACTGGAAATAGTAGAATGGTTTTTTTCTTGCCCTTCCCTGGTTGGTGTTGCAATATTTTGGAGTATGCATTTTTCCTCTTTCCAGGCATCTGTCACAGAAAGGATTTCTTTGGGTTGTTTTGGGATTGCCATTTTCTTTCCCTTCAAATCTCCTATTGGAAATGTCAGGACCCTTCCCGTTGATTTTCCTAGCCCTTCATTAATCCATTTGATTTAGTTTTGTTTGAAGGAAAAATGAGGTATTTCCTCCTTATTTCTAGCAAAATTCTCCAGTCTGCTTTTGTAGCTGCTACAGCTTTATTTTTGAAAAATCAGCTTGTAATCTGAGAAAACATTTTGAAGTGTCATGTTTTAGCGTGGAAATTTGCATTAGCTTTAAATGTGTTTGCATGATTCTTAATATAGTGGAAGTTTTATATTTCCCAGAACTTTCCTGATGTTTAAAGTCAATCAAAGGAAATGGTCTTCGGGAGGGGTAGTTGAAAATACCCTCTGTAGAAACAATTTGAAATAGGTTTAGTCTTTTTCAAAAGATTTCAGCTTTCCGAGATCTGGGTTGGAGCCTCCTTCTCCTGTGATTAACTGGGGCATCGCTGTTGTCTCGGTGGAAATACGAACTAGTGCCTTTTTGTTAAAGTCTTTTGAAGTCAGTTTGGAAGATGAATGCCCAGACCCAAATTGCTAATGTGAAGCTGCGCAGTCCTGGAGAAAAAAATTAGAAATTATGTTAGCAGGCAGCTAAGGAACATGTTAGATTTAAATATTTGAATCCTCAGCTGTGCTACCCAGGCACGTCAATCTGTCTTAATACTTTATTTCAGGTTATTATATTAACAAAATTCAATGATATGCTGTAACAAAATTGCATTACATGCTATCTCTGTGTTTTGAGCTATCATACTCCGTATGCACTGGTATTCCTTCTCTGTGTGTGAGTGATCGTATGTGAGCTGTTTCTCTAAATCCACTTTGAATAGGCTTTTAATTCCTCAAGGAAAAAATCCTGGAACAACAACGAAACACACACACACATTTCTTAGGTTGTGAAACCAGGTTCTCTCAGATTTGTATCTCAAATAATGCAGAGAAAGAGCAAATGCTCTGGGGTTGGATATAGGCTGTCAGACATTACAGCAAACAGCACTAAGGGATACTTCAGCCGAAAGAGAATCCAAATTAGTGACCTATATTAGGAATAAACTGGTCATGCACCACAAACATGATTCTGTAATTAAAACTCTCCCTGGTACAGGCACAATTGATGCAGAGTGCGTGCGTCGCGGCACACAAAACAAAACAACTTCACTGGGAGAGTTAACTTTTTAAATCTAGTTTTGATGAAACGTTGAAAATACAAGCTGGAATATATAGGGGAGCATCAGTTCTCTACAGCATTGAGATACACGACTCGGACGCACACATGGCTGCAAGGAAGGAAAAGCAAGCAAGGGAACAAATACAAACCATATCGAAATGTGGAGCTTAATCTCTCTATTATTTGGAGACAGAGAGTCCGTTGCTGCATACCAACCTCTCCTGGTTTCAGATATGTACCCCGGCTTAGAAACCTTCTCTTTCTAAACTTGGGCTAATTCTGCAGAGCGTGCTTTTGGCTTTCTGTGCCGACTTCCCCGGGCTTTGCTCGCCTCTGCTCGGGGTGAATTCCAGCACCGCTGGGGCTGCTCTGACATCAGGCGCCTTTGCTGAGTCAGGTTCTGCTGCACACCCCGCCAGGCAGCACACTGCATCTGCTGGGGGAGGAAAAAAAGTCCATTTTTAACTATTTAATGCATGAGGTCATACTGCAGCGACCGGCCGCGCTGCAACGGAGCCAGTGATGTCTGCACCAGGGCTGCTTGCTGGGGACGGTCACTCCAGGAGCTGGCTCTGTGGAGTCTTTCTTCCCCAACAGACGATTTAACCCTTTCAGCTTTCTGACAGCTGAATAAATAGGCAAATGAAGCAGGGCTTAATCTAGTGTCCACCCCCTCCAAAGGCCCTGTATTAAAGAACTTAAGGAACTAATTGCTTCTGTAGTGCTATTGCTGCCCTGCGACTGCTGAAAGACTCCTGGAGGTTTGCCTTTGGTCTGTGCTCTAAGCGCCAGCCTTATTTTGTTAGAATTTACTATATTTCCATATTAAAACAGCCAGGCCAGGGGGGGTGGAAAATGGAAGAAGAAAAGGAAAAGAAAAAGAGAGACTCATTAAAACTGCATCATGTCACCCGGCTGAACTTCCCATCCCTCCACTTCCCCCTTCAATCAGCAGCAAGGATAACAATTAGATGTGATAGCTATTCCTAATAGGCGGCAGTTAGCGCTTGCTGCTGCAGCTCTGGCTAAAGCAGAAGAACCCTAGCTCATCCCCTGCGAGTTTATAACTGATGGGGCTCAGATTGCCAAATGAACCTCTCCCAAGCAGGATAGGAACCGTAGGGCTTTACCCCCTCCAGCTTGCTCTGGTTTTTTTTCCCACTCAGCACAGCAGCATCAGCGAGTAGCACAGCCCGTCCCGGGCTGGGGCTGCAGCTTCGAGTCCTGCCCCCGGAGCCGAGGGACCCCCGGCCAGGGCGGCAGCAGCGCTCAGCGTCACTCAGCCAGAAAATTTGGTATTAGGAGTGGGAGAAAAGGTCACCTTGGAGGATCAGAGATAGAGAGTTAAAAGAAAGGGGCTGGGAGTGGGAGAGAGGGAGGAGGTATGGGGGGAGGGAAGGGGGGAAGGGGACGTAGGATTTCTAAGCAGCCCTGACCCGGGAGGATAAAATATCCTGTTTTCATTGGTTCAAATGAACCATTAGGGAGAGAGTAATTTGTTGACCTTTTTGCTGCCTTATCATGAGATGAACAGCCTTAACATGGGCTTCACGTTTGCCTTAACCCCACCGTAAATCATAGAAGAATCGATTGGGGGCGGGGGGGGAGCAAAATATATAAATAAATAACAACTAGCAGGAAACCAGCTTGTATTTTGAGATGATTTAGCAAAGCCAGTCCAGGTGGATATGTGCATTGGTTAGACTCTGTGGATGACATCCACTGCCTTCCTTATTTGTTTTTGTTTTCTTTTGGATAAGGAAGTGGGAATCAGGGCTGTGCAAAGGCTCTGCTTCCTCTGGGAATTAAAACTGGAGGACAGTGATTTTCCTCTTATTTCCATTAGCCTGGCTTGGCAGTAGTTCCAGTGAAGTCAGTTTACACTCTCCCAAAGCCAGTCTCTTTCCCCAGCTCCTGCAGATCGTCTGGCATGATTTTGGCCTAAGCCAGGCAGGACCGACATGAGTGTTTGGTTGAAATGACAGTTTCAGAGTTAGCTGTGGACCTTCCATGCGAGGTTGCCATCTGTGCAAGGAAATCGAGCTCGCAGAGTTTGGAATATGTCAGCTTGCTGGGGGTGTACCCGGGGGCTGCTCATCGCCGAGCCCAAACCACAGTCAGATCCTGCGAAGGACTGGCTTTTCTTGGTTTTCACTCTAAACCTTGATTTTCAAACTTTGGAGGCTTCACAAAAGTCTGGACACTGAACACCAACAACAGATATACCCAATATTTTGCAGTAGACCCAAGCATTTTCAAAAAGCATTGGAAGTTGTCTGCTTTGGCATAGGAAGAGACCACCAAAAAGCTTTCCTTGCAGGCAGGTTGGTGTTGGATTATCAGTCCTAGGGTTTCCTGCATTTGCTGTGAAGCAGCTATGAGGGATGAGATGCGATCCCGCCAGACAATTCCTGCACTTTGTGGAAATTCAGACTCAGCTGCAACTCCTTAGCCACGGCTCCCGTCCAGCCGAGCCAGTTCAATGGTTCCAATCTGTTTATAGTGTTTTCTTCAACTTCACTCGCGATATTCTGTTGTGTCTCTCTGGCATACTAGGGAAACAGTACCACTTTCACACTGAAAAAATTGACCAACTCCAAATAGAAAATTACTTGAAATTGTAGGATAGGCATGATTTTTTACTTTGCGACACAGGTATGTTTTGTGCTTCCATTGGTCTCTTATTATAGGAAATTTAGATATGGCGCAGAAGCATCTGGCCTTCAAAGAACTCTGAAATTGCCATGGGATGTTATGATAATGCTGCTTTTAAGTGACTGATCTTTTCCATTTGTCCTTTGCTCTCTAGGTAACAGCTTGGAAAATGTCACCTTTTCGTAGGTAAAGAGAATGCTATTCTGTGTAGGGTTGTGATACAAACTTTTATTATAATCATTCTACATGAGATGCAGATCTTTAAGCAGCCAGCAAATTCTTGTCAAATGAACCCAAATCAGGAAGGTCAAATGTTCTCATGGAGAATGCGAGATAAGGACGACTTCTGTGCCTGTTCTTGAATATAGCATCTTCTTTGATTGTTCAGAAAGATATTTAAAATTACTTCTAGCAGCAGGCTGGGTAACAATATACCCGTGTGTGCCAGGCTAAAAATAACCATTGGAACTGCATTTGTACTACGCTGTGAAGTATGTGATCGCTGGGAGAGATTTCAAAACTTACTTTCTTTTTCGCTTTCTCTCTTACATTAATTACACTTTTCCTACGTATCTTTAGCATATTGGATGTCAGGTTTTCTTCCTCAATTGCACATTCACCTTGGTTTTTGGAAGGTGTTGCTAGATTTTTAGTGGTAGTGTGGCTATTTTGAAGTAGGATTTTATTACATTAAGAGTTTAAAGAAGTTACTGTTAACATAAATTACAACCCAAAGAACAAACACATAGAAATAGAGTTTTATAAAACCCTATACCAATGGCACAGATCCTGTAGTTTAACCAAAAATCAGTGAAAAATGAATTAGAGAGCTTTATTTTAAAACTGTTCCTATGCAGTGCTAGCAAAGTCAACATTACATACAACATGCTGTTTTATGAAAGCAAAAAAATCTATTAGTTAATCCAGCTTCTAAACTGAAGCATATTTTCCTTATGGAAAGTGAATGAAATGTGTGTTTAAAGTGAAAAAAAAAAAAAGAAAACCCAGAGGAAATTAAGGGGGGAAAATCTCTTCTAACAAGGTTTCTTTTCTGTTTGTTTTTTAAGCTGATAGCATCCTTGTATTGAGCTTCGAAGTAAGGGGAGGGGGGGTGGCAGGGAAGGAGCACTGCTCTGTGGCTGGAGGGCTCCCTGACATCTCTGACTATGTCCACGAAGATCTTTGATCTTCATCCCCATTCACATCCAGGTGCAAGCTCAGCTCATGTCTTCACTGTTCGCACAGGCACAGCACTGCCGGTGCAGAGCACTCTCGGGGCCTTTCTGGTACCTTAACGGGGGCTTTCATCCTTCTTCATGCAGTCCTGGTACACCAGGGACATCCAGAGCTCAAGATACTGCCGGGGTAAAAGTCACCAAAAATGTGTAGATTGTATGATCAAGGCTCTGGCCAAGTGTCCGCTAGCAGTGCAGGTGTAATCAGAGGGACTCGGGAGCTGTGCAAGTTTGTGGTAGGATGAGGATGAGAATCTGGATCTCCTAAGTCCCAGAGTATTTTGTACCCACGGCATGATCCCATCCCATCTGGCTGCTCTCTGTGAAGCACCGTTACCCCAAGAGGAAGCAGGCTGAAAGTTTTTGCAAAGGTGCAACTGAGGCTCAGTGGAAGCTGGGGCCGTTGGTGCCTTTGGAAGATCTCCGTCCAACATCCCCCCCACCCCATCCTGTGTGTGCGCCTGCTGTCTACTCTTACCTGCTGCAGGTGCACAAAGGTGCTTACTGCTGTGGGGACAGTCCTTTGCTTTCATTTCCTCCAGGTTTCTCAAAAAAAAGTCTCAATAACGTGCCCATATAGAGAGGATTTTCTTTCCAGACGGTTGTGAAATTCATTGTTGAGAATTTTTTATTAAGCGCTTGGAAAATTATGTAGTAAATACAGACTGCTAACAGCAAAAAGCCAGCAAGACACATTGCTTATGTGGCCACCAGAGATCTGGGGTGCCCAGCGGAGGGGAGGAGGCGTTGGTGTGCCCGTTTGCTGTTGAGGAAACCGGGGCATGAACTGTGGTGGCGCGGGGTGAAACCCTAAACTAGGGTGAGGACGGGACTGGGACCTTGTGGAGGAGCCTGAGGATGGGTTGAGGTGCTGTGGGCTCTCCACAGCCCCTGGCACTGCAGATGATCTGCGCTCGGCCGTGGCCGAGGCGTCGCCCAGCATCCACAGACGCGTCCGCACAGCGTCCGCAGCCCTTCCCTATGGGGCTGCCCGGCTCGCCTTTGTTTCTGTACCTTAACAAACACCCGCAGCACAGCGCTCACACCTTTCCTCCTAAAATGTAGCTAAAAAATGTATTCCAGATTTCACGAAAGCCAAAAGGGACAGGAAAGAGGCTGGATCCGTCCATTCCCTTCCCAGTCCCTGTATTTATCTGCCTGTGGAAAATGCTCGGGGGTGGCTGGCAGAAGCTGCATTTCGATAACAAGAATGGAACGAACATGTGTACACAGTTGTTTTCTGACTGGGGTCTGTGTAGTTCTTCCGGAAGGTTAATAAATGTCATGCAAATCCTCTTAAATGGCCGTGTTTACACCAGAGCTTAATGGCTCCAGCCATGTCCTCTACTTTTAACTCCCTAAGTTTTAGTGCAAAAAGAATTTCCTTCCCCATGGTCTTTACAGCTCTCCCAGGTTTTGTTCATGCTTTTGTTCAGCTATCTGTTCTTGGGATCAGAAAGGACATCACCAGAGGAAAAAAAAAAAAAAGCTAAATTTGCCTCAGTGAAAAAAAAGAAAAGGAAAAAAAGATGTTTTGCTTAAAGACAGGAGGCTACTGTAGTGTAAAATGAATGATTAATAAGGATAAGAAAAACCTAGTTCAACAGGGCAAATGCTCAATAACAGCTCGTTTAATCATTGGCAGATTAGCTGCAAATGCAAAGTGTCTGCTGCAGCACTGTGTTAACTTGTGCTGTAAAGTGTTGGCTATTTCTTTAATGACAGCATAACCTTTCATTGTGCATTTATTTTAAAATCCGGTCCTTAAATGCTGGAGTGTTTGAAATTTTTTTTTTTTTTGGCTTCTCCTGCCCTCAATGAATTTTACAACACAGGAATATACTGTGAGTTGTGTCACCTTTGCAAATATTGCCGGGCTGGAGTTGTGTCTTTGGGGGAGAATCAGATTTCATAAGGTCCAGGCTCAGCTTTGGCAACCACTGACTTCTCTCTCTTGATTTCATTTTCTGGCAGCACTGATGCTGTCCTTGCGTAAGTGTCCTTATGAGAACCAAGTACACCATAACAAGTGCATTTATTTGTTACCATGAGGAGAGTTGTCTAGCTTTGAGAGAGACATTGATGTAAGATCTTCTCTTGAGCAATATAATCATTGCAAACAGAGGATCTGATTCATGAAGGTGCTTTTTAAAAATATAATTATTTCTCTTGCTAATTGTCCAAAGGATCATTTGTTGTATGCAGATTGTATTTATTATTTGCATTCGTGATGAACATAGGAGTCTTACTAATGGGCAGCGGGCGCTTTGAGGAAAGGTCTGAGCAGCTTTCCAGGATGGTGATGTGTGTTCGCAGCTTTCCAGACCAGGGGGGACAGTCAACGGCATCACCCACGGCCTCAGGTGTGCAAGGCCAAACAAGGCAGGCTCTCCCACTCGCTTTTATAAGAGAAGGGGCTGTTTCCCCACATCATCCAAGTAGCCCTTCTCTGCACTTACTTCAGCTTCAGTTTACCTTGCGGACTACCACATCTAGGTTAGTGGGGGACACAAATAAAGGTATTGGCGTAAAAAAAGAAGGTTGTGGCCAAATAAAGGGTGCAGAATTGGTGACTGAATTAGTACTGAGATTGACACAGAGAGCTGAGCTGGACCGGGCAAGAATCTATTCATTATTCACAGTGGCCTCCGTGAGCAAGCTGTGGCTGCTGTTCATCACGTCTTTTGTGGGACTGGCCGCTTCAGCCTCGCGGCATCGTTCCCCATGTGCAGGTAAGTTCTGTGATAACAGGATAAGCAAGAGGTAATTTCCCTGATAACACATAAACATTTGGTTTCTGTTCAAAATTCATGACGTAAAGAAAAACACTGTTTGAAAAAGGCTGGGTGAGCAGCAGTGCAACTGTAAATACTAGTTCACAGTAATGTTAGTAATGATTCTATTTTGCATTACTATTTTTGTTAATCGTCATCCAGTGTTTTCAAATAGCAGGGGTTGTTTATCAGTAAAGTGTACTTCTTAGGCAAGCTCACCGTTCTTTCCCTCCTCGAATGTGTTTGACCAGCTCCCTTGGCAATCATGCTTTCTGTCGCATTGTAATTCTGCAGATCGCCTGTCACATTGCAAAAGAGATAGAAACAAAGGGGTGTGTATAGGAATTTGATCATTTGAGCTGGTTTTAAGCTCATTTCAATTAACTTGGTAAACTATTGGAGATAAGCTGCCCCTGCCTGGAGTCACCTTCACTGATAGTCAGCAATGGATGTGAGATATATGAAGTTCACCATAGGTTCAAATTTATCCCCAATAACTGTACAGTGATGAGAGGCTGATAATGCACACTCTGTCATTATCTTTAGCACTTTATATATATATTTGGCTTCCATGGCAGAAATGTTCTCATGGCTGTTGTAAGTGAGGCATCACCTGTGTAACAGATTTTCTGATGCTTCACTTGCTTCTCAAATTCAGAATAAGAGGTGTGAGCGCGATGGGCTCCGAAGGTGGTGGGAAGACTGAGGAAGACACGGGAGAATCGCAGTAGCTATCAGAAGGTCTTACGCAGACTGGAAGCATTTGCGTTCCCCGTTTGCAGGTGGGACTGTATCACAAAATCTGTTTTTTAGGTGCATGACAGCATTATTCCCCAGCAGGACAGGGCTCTCCAAAGCACGTAACGGCCTTAAGAGCACGAGTGCGTGGTCTGTGGCCTCTGGTATCTGCAGAAGCCTTTTCCTGGCAGCCATCTGGGTCTGAAGAGACATCAGCATAAGCAGCTCCATAGAAATCAAAACCAACATGAACAAGGGTGGCAGGAGCTTCATAGATATGCTGTTTCCTAAAGCTTGATTGCAAGTCCCAAATAAAAGGTTGAACTACCTTACAGCCCACCACAGCCTAATACCTACTTTTTTAAACCATTCTACAAGGAAGCTCTGCTACAGTGCGTGTTAGCTAGTTAGAGGCCCCCAAGCGTTGGCAATTTTAGAGATGATCTCTATTTTAGAGATCAAAGCTCATGACAGGATGCAATTATGTTTAGAAGACAGGTGATCAGGGACTAAAACTTCGCATAGAAAATATGGGCTTGGCATAGGAAATACGGAGTAATGCTGAGGTTTCTTCTTTGACTGTTGGTCACAAGCGGAGGAGTAACATTATTAAGGTATTAACTGAGTACCCAGAGAGGGAACATTCATTGTAAGTTGTTCAGCTGTACTGTGCACACTGAGCTCCTGTTGTATTTCCCATCCTATTCAGGACTTTTTAAAAAACAAAATATATAACTGCCAGAATTTTTTTAATTAGCAATTCTTTTTTCTGGCACAACCCCCCTTTTTTTTTTAATTTGAAAGGGAACGTAAAAATCTACGTACATACTCTTTGTTCCCCTTGGACTGATGTTTGTTTCAGTCCAAAGTGGGGTAGACATTTGGCTTTTGCTGGCTTTCAAAGAAGCAATGATAGCAGGGCTGTTACGAGCAGGGAGGAAGAAGTGTTGCTGGGCACTAGGAAAAGCAGCTTTGCTTTCCCCCCAGCTGGCGTGCTCTCTCGCTATGGGGAACGTAGCCCAGCTGTACAGAAACTATGAAAAAAAGCCTAGGGATGATGCCACTGAGTTTTTGATGTACTTTTTCTGATCTCTTCTGCTAAGCACTTAGACTGTGTCCTCTTTTATGTGTGTGTTTTCTGTGTTTCTCTGACACCAAACCCATGCTATGAACTGTTGGGTTCTCTCTGGTGAAGAACGGGGAGAGTGATCAGTAACCAATATGTATTTCATAAACACTTAGCCAAGGTCAGTAAAACAAACACAGGAACAGATACATGGTACCCTCTTGCTAAGTCCATAGGTCTCTAGGGAATATTCGTTGCTATTGGGGTGCAGGTGTTATTTCTGCTTCTCTGTTTTAATTCAGTCGGTCCCTGAAGAATCCTTATGGGCTTTGGAGACCTTCTGGCCACACCTTTTATCAGCTAACACTATCCATCTGTGGCACTGTGATGGCCTTTCGTGTGACCCATCTTCTGTGTGACCTTGATTTTGCCCCACCTCTAATCTATAGAGTCAGTTCTGGCCCCTCAACTATTTAACCCTTCAGTATTGTAGAGCTGGTTTTTCTTGCACCACAATGGAAGAAAACCATTACAAGCAGCTCCTGCTGCTACAGAGGTGTCCATAACCAAGGGAGGCAGGTGGACACATTTATCTAATGAGTTTTGCTGGAGCATTTGGGCCAGTCATTGCAAACAGCCACTGGAGGTCATTGGAAACACTTGGGTGTGATGCTGGGTGCCTTACACAGGTGGGACCACTCAAGTTCAGTGGTGCAGCCAAGTTTATAAGATCAGTGAGAAGAGCTGTTGCTTCTTCTTTCTGATCCTTGAGCCACCGTGGCCTTTGTGTTTGTGAAGCCAGAAGGTAATAGCTTCATCTTTAATTCTTTTTATCTTAAACTGTTTTTTAGACAAATGGTTTGCTGGACTAGTTCTCCAGGCATTGGAGTCGCCAAAATATGGATTGAATATTTGGATTAGTTTGGTTATTTGAAAAACTGCCACCCTAAATAAGAGAGAATGTATCTGTATGTTGGTGATTAGGCCCTGGTAGTGCTCTGCTCAGATTAAAAGCCCTGTTTCTCTTCCTGTCAAACACTGTAAGGAAGGAAATTCATTTCTGTAAACTATCCAGTTTAAGTATTTGAACACTAAGTGGAAGTTTCTGGTGATCAAAGTAATTTCCTTGAATAATGTATTCATACATAAACCTGAAAGAAATGTCATAATTGCAATAAGGTGTCTCTGGGGAGTTTGGTTATCATGATATAATCACATCCCTGGAGAGCGAGAGGCACGAGGCATAGCCTTGTGCTTAATAACACCCCAAGGGTGTGATTATCTCATAGCAATCGCACCCTCATTGTGCCATGTGGCCTGAAGAACTGCAACAGGGATGGAAATCCACAAAATTTAAGCAGAGGCAACAAAAACATGGAAACCTTGGGTATTTGGATACCAATTTCTGCATTTTTTTAGATAAAAAGAAAAAAGCTAGGAGCAGCATGATAAACAGCAGAGAGTGAAGCTGTTCTTTTGCAGAGCAAGAAAGAATGGGATGCAGTATCTGTCCTCAGCCATCTGCTATGCCTTGTCCTGCCTTCCCTCTTTTTTTTTTTTTTTTTTTAATGCACCAAGTTGAATTAATGTGGTAGGACTCGTTCTGACGCGGCACAGATCTGACAGTGCGTTGGCAAAGTGGCACGCTGCCTGCGGTACCTGGGCACAGGAGGCAGATTACTTCCTTCTATGGAGAAAAGCTTGCAGGGAAGGACGAG